>NC_056725.1:1084140494-1084215494 GCF_019279795.1 Protopterus annectens
AAACCTGGTTTAAAACCCCATAGACTTCCCCAACCCTACAGTTAGTGCATAGAGAAACTTTTCACTAATGCTCCATTTCTCTTGTAATATACCTGAAACCATGGCTAGCCACTTTCCTTCTTTATCTGCAGCAGCTTGGTGGATATGGACATCCTGAGATAATTTTCCAATTGTCTCATGTTTAATCACAATCACCTAATTCTTAAACAATAAGATACATTCTGTTTGAGAGATATAGATATACATTCTTGCTGGAAGAAAGATTCTGTCATACAGCCATTACATCTAACAATCAGATTGTAAGAAATACACAACATCGTTTTCTACCCACAACTCATACTATAGACCGAGCGCTTAGATTCACATGAGCCAAAGCCCTAAAAGGTAATCTAAACAAACCATAGAGGCATCCTAGATGTAGCATTAATATTAGGGTTCCTGTGATACCTCATAAACACCCACCATGACACATACAACTTCAACGCATAGTGTCTCAACTCATAAGCCCATAATGCAAACCTCCACACAAGCTAATGTTCTAATCATAGGCGACTATATGGGGAGGAACAGAAAGATCCCTCTCACAAAGCAGAGCAAGGAGAGGGTCATGGTCATTTGTCTTTCAGACGCCAGGATGTGCCAGATCACGTGTACATTTAGAACATTGAACCACAAGTACCAGTACAACTCTGTCAATGTAGATGTGAATGAAAATGACCTGAGATGCACCTCTCTGACTTATATGAAGAGAGACATGATGGAACTCTTAAACTAGGTATGAGCCTACAACTGAGCAGCAGGATTACAGTATTCACTTCAATTGTTCATGTTTTTTGTTGTCATTTGAAGGGGGTATGATATTTGTCAGTTTAGGGAGGATATGCTTGACAGATACCTTTGCTTCACCAAGGATGGTCTCCACCTATGCCCTTTAGGCTTTCAAATATTAGCAATAACATTGCCCACCCCAACAGTGCTTTGTCATACAATTCAAAACGGATAACTCTTTCAGCATAGAACAGCAAACCAAGAACAATATGAAGACATTACTGCTGAATACTAGGAGTATAAACATAAAACTCTACTCCCTCCAAGCCCTCCTTGCCCTGAAGAATATAAATGCCTGTGTAGTTACAAAGGCATGGTTTAAAGCCATGGAGAGCACACCAGTAGTGCAAGGCTACAAGGCCTTCCACACATTTAGACCGGCTACTGTATGGAAAGGGAGAAAAAGGTGGAGGTGTCTCAATATTCATCAAAAACAGTCACATCTTAAAGTGAATCAAGCTGTATGATGGATTTAATCAGCTCCATCTCCACATTAGAATAAGCAAAGTCCCTACTATAGCATTATAAGCGATAGTCCCCCCCTCTATCACCCAGGACTTCCACTGCGTACACCGAAATGTACTGAAGTCACTCTGCAGTGAACCTAACACTGTAGTCCATGTTGACTTCAGGTGCTCCATTAAAAATTGGGAAACATGTACAACAATCAATGTACAGGACTAGAAATCCCTAAGCTTTATCAACACAAATGCTGGATGAGCTAGTACATGTATACACCAAGGAATTTGATCCTCACGGACATGGGGAAACTTTGCATTCACCCTATACAATCATGTGAATAACTGCCATGAGGTAGCTCTACCAACCTGCAATAATCACAGAATTAATTCAAAGAAAAAAACACCCTGATGGAATCACAGTATTTATACGTTTTATAACAAGATAAAGAAAACCATGGACAAAACTAGGAAGTGCAATATCCAGCAAGACAAAAAGAAATCTCATCAAACTAAATAAGCAACTCATGAGTCTTATCAAATACACCATAGCCAACTTTGATATAAAGATAAATCCTTCTTCAGTTATGAACAGAATTTCAAAGGTAACACACAACAGTGTGCTAAATTAATTGCAAATAGAATCACTTATACATACAGAGCAGGTGGATAGAACAACCTAACTAGCTGACATATTTAGCTCTAGTTTCACCAAACCACCTCCCAGTGACACATCCCAAAAGATATGCTTAGTCATAACTCCACAAGCTATCACTAGTGAACAGGTCCTCAATGAAAAAGTACTGCATCTATGAGCCTTGATAATATTTTTTGGTGCCTCCAGAATAGCATGAAATTTGATCTATCTGGCTGTTTAGGATCCTTCTTCAGCCTTAACTTCCAAACTGGCTTTGTACATAGTGAGTAGAAGAATTCAACACTTATCATTCTGTACAATGGACATCCATCTACTGACAAAGGGTAATTACTGACCTGTAATTATAACTATTCTCATATGTAAGACCATGGAAAGACTTATTATAGATGTTATAAAGACAGTTGATTTTTTTTTCATTTATAATATTGATGACAAGACTGAATAAGGAATTGTGCAAAATGTCTTGGCCAGGTCATGATAGCTACTGAGTACCATCTTACCTTCACCAATAGCTTTTTGTGACTTTTTTGAACTCCACTAAATTAAGCAGGAATAATATGTCCTTGACAAATCCAAACTGCGCTGAATCTAGCATGGCGCCAGGTTCATTGATGTCATTATCCTGCAGTACACGGCCTTCATTAGACTAACCATAGCGTAGAATGCTCCCTTTGTTATGTACCTCACCAGGCATATGCAGCGACTAAAGTGCCCACAGAGGCTTCTTATTGAAAGCATGCAATACGCAGACCACATGGAATATGCAGACCCTCCCAAAACCTTATTTCTATACTCAGTCTCCTACAGACTACTGCATCAGTACTGAGAGACTTGATTCACATGAACAAGTCCAAAGGCATCAGAAATACCTAATACAAGAAGGTAAACCTAGTTTATAACATAAACAGAACATGTTGAAGGGATAGTCATGTATCTCACTGGCTACCCCTGCATTGGAACAAGCTTCCCATCCATGTGAAGCAGAGTTCATCCCTTGCCTCATTCATCATGCAACCTGGATGGGAAATCTAAAATTTACCCATGGTCTTATAACTATTTTGTATTGGACAGAGGCAGCTTGTAAATGCTATGCTGTATAAATGCAACTGTATGCCCCTGAATACTTTATTCTGTCCCTTATATATAAAAATACATGACTAGGCTTAAAGAATATTACATTCAATGACTGGCGAGCTCAGTAAAGGGGGATAATGATATCCCTAGATCTTGACACAATCCCGTAATTGTGTTAGTCCACTAATCGGAGTGATGTTTCAGTCTAAAAACTGCAGCAGGAATGTGGAAAGTTCTGAAAGCAAAATTGTCTGAATGCAAGACATCCAAAAATATTCAACATCAGGATCTAGACACACAATGTTAAGAAGATAAATATGCATAATAATAAAATAGTTGATTAAGATGAGAGACAAAAAAATATAAGAAATGGAAAAGAAGTCAAACTACAACTTTGAAAACTGAAATAAACAACCTAGACAGACAAATTAAACATTGTGTGAGACAAGATCATTCATAAGATGTGGAGGGAGTAAAGACATGCAAATTAATAAACTGTGGCTAGAGTTTAATATCTATTCTCAGACATAAGAGAATATAGACATATTTACAAAACTTTATGCAAAACAGTTTGGCTCCAAAAAGGAGTTGATAAATGGTTGTAGTGATATCCAGATGATTTCTGATACTGAAATCAATTTTGATTATATTGAAAAAGAACTATGTAAGCTGGATCAAAACAAAGCATAGGGAGGGGACAGTATTAGTAATAATTAACTGAGAACACTTCAGCAAGAACTTATAGTACTGCTATATCTATTATTTACTAGGTTGTACAAATAAGAAAATTCCTATAGATTGGAGACATGCACTTATTAAAACTGTCTTTAAGGGAAATTAGAGTAGGACAAACATAGGGTCTCACAGACCCTTAAATTAAATTTCATGTTGTGGAAAAATAATGGAGAAGGCTATATTGGATAAATTATTGTCAGAAATGGAACGGCTAGGACTTGAAACTTTATATCAGCATGCATAAGTTGGAAATAGATCTATTACCACCTGTAACATGATTTTTTATAGCAATATAATAACAGCTATGAATGAAAAATTGTGCTGTGAAGTAAGTTCTACAGATGACCTGAAACTGGGTAAACTGAGTACATGTGTTATAGATAAGGTATGTCTGCAAAACAACTTGATTAAATTGACGATTTGAGCACAGGAGATTAAAATACAGATAATCGCATCAAAAACTAAGCATATGGGATTTGGGAG
Source organism: Protopterus annectens (assembly GCF_019279795.1). Classification (NCBI taxonomy): domain Eukaryota; kingdom Metazoa; phylum Chordata; order Ceratodontiformes; family Protopteridae; genus Protopterus; species Protopterus annectens. The sequence continues at coordinate 1,084,144,731 of NC_056725.1, forward strand.
ACTTAAATTAAAAGGTGAATATTTAATATATCATGCAGTGATTGAAACTGTAGATCCATTTAAGGACCTGGGTATATGGGTAGATCCAGCTTTGAGTTTTTCTAATCATATCAACCAACTGGTTAATGATAGTTATAGGATTGTAGGTTGTATAAAAAGATTTATAAAGTCTAGGAAATCAGAAATGATGAAGTCATTGTCTGTCAGTAACATTAGACCCAAATATGAGTATGGAATAACAATATGTCAACCTTTTAAGAAAACAAGCATGAGTAAACTGGAAAGAGTACAGTGGAAATATACCAAGGGCATCCATGGACATGAACATTTAGGTTATTATGAAAGGCTAAAATATCTGAACTTTTACAGAGTCTCTAATAGATATTTAGAAAGAGACCTTGTTCAGGTATATAGGGCATTTAGACATAAATACCTCTGGGAGTGTTTGAGGTTATCAGAAAGTAATAGAGAATCATCAGACAACCCATGTAGAATAGGAATGAGATGTGTACTAACTGGTTCTCTGAGATAACCACTGATGCATGGAATAGACTACCAAATTTCATTATGACAAGCACTAGTTTAGATATTTTTAAAAACAGCCTGGACACTTATTATGGAAACAAATGTTTGGTATATTGTCAGGCTAGAAGGTCATTACTGCCCATGCTTGAAGTATTGGTATGGATATATGTTCATAGGTTCATAAGCTCATAGGTATGTACTAGGCTAATGGCCCTAGAGCCTTTACAAGCCTAGCCCATAGGATTACTCTGACATTGTGCCACCTGACTTTAGTTCCCAGTGCCTCTGTCAAGTAGAGCCACTGGAGTGATCACCGGTGTGAATTTTCTATTTTCCATCCACTCATGAAGATTTCTTTTCAAGAGGGCCAGTGAGGTGCTCTGTTTGACATGTTTGTAAAGTCTATTCCATAGCATGGGCAGTCTCTGGGTTATGAACCTGTTCCTCCAGCATGTTTTGTGATTGTGGTAATGAGGCTAAGGTCTCTGGAGCTTGTGGTGCAGAGGGATTGGGATTTCTTTAGATGCAGCATTTCTAACAGCGCTGGGTCAGACATGGCTTTGTAAGTCAAGCAGAGATCGCCTCTAAGTAGGTGATATGAGACAGACAATAGTTGGAGTTTTTCGAGTCTTTCCATACAGGACAAGTGTTTAAGGCCTAGGGTCCTCTTTGTGAGTTACTTTTGCACCCTCCCCAGTTGTTGCAGGTGTCTAGTGAGGTATATGCCAAATCAGGCATTGTACTCAATGATTGGGCCTAATGAGGGAAGACTAGTTGGAGACAATGACCTCTTTCTTCTTGGATGAAAAACCCTTACTAATGAGATGTGCCACATAGAAGGACTTTCTGACCACAGTGGCAATATGGTGGTCAAAAGAGAGGTTGCTGTCAACCTGTGTTCCCAGATCTCTTATAACGACTTTTGTGTTCAGTGGACTACCATTGATGTGGTAATTCATGGGAACTGTTTTTTTTCCAAAGGGATGATGACACATTTTTTGGCATTGGCCATGGTTCTGACACTAGTCGTTGGTCTCAGTGAGGCCTTTCTGTAGGATGTCAACATCAATTGAGGAGTTAATAATAGCTCCCAACTTGCAATTGTCTGCCAACAGAGTCCCTTTGTGTTGGCCTGGACTTCAGAGAAGTAGATACCCAACAGGAGAGGACCCAAGACTAAACCCTGTGGGACTCCACTCATGACTGGTCAGCAGTCTGACTTGGAGTCAGCTACTTTCACACTGTGGGTTCTGTGAGCCCGTTTGCAACCCTCCTAGTGATACAGGGGTTGATGCCTAGCTTAGTGAGTTTTTCAATGATTCCTGAGTGGGGAATAGTATCAAAGGCCTTGGCCAGATCAAGTTAGGCTGTATGAACCACATTGCCTTCACCCACAGCTCTGGTGACTGACTCAAAGAAGTCGACTAGGTTGAGCAGGCATGATCTACCCTTCCAAAACCAAACTGTGTGAGATCCAGAGTTTGGAGATTCCCTATATCCTGTTTATTAGGTCCATGATGATGCATTCCATAGCTTTGCATATCATCAGGGTAATGGGGTGATAGTTACCAGGGTCTGTAGTCACTACTCCTTTATGGAGAGGGATGACTGTAGCAGTGCACCATTCGGTAGGGACAAAGCCTGAGGTGAGGCTGTGATTGAACAGGGCACACAAGTGAGGTGCCAGTTCACTCTGTTGTTCATGTAGAACACAGCCAGAGATATTGTCAGGTCCCACAGAAGCTGTATTCTTGGCCTTGGACAGTGCTGTTTTAACCTGTGTGGCAGTAATACTGAGTACCTGGCAATCTACTGGTATTGTGATTGGTCCTTTGAGAGGGGAGAGCAGGATAAAGTTGGCACTGAATCTGCCAGACAGTATATTGGCAATATCTGTTGGCTTGGTATAGGAGGTACCATTGTGCAGTAGCTCAGAGAAAATCTGGGTATTGCCATGGTGATTCTTTACATAACTGTAGAAGGCCTTGTGGTTGTCTTTAATGTCTGCTGCAATTCTGTTTTCATAGATAACTTTAGAGGATTTGATGAGGGATCTCAACTTTTTGTTGAGTCTGATAAGGGAGTTTTTTCAGTCTTGGGGCTTCCCATTATTCAACATCACTTTCTTCCTTCTGTTGTAGAGTTTGTTTATGGCAGGGGACCACCAGATTGGTTTTCTTTTTTTAGAGGAGAGCGTCATGGTTCTATTGGGTATGGCAAGATGCATGCATTTGTGCACGTGTTCATACAGTGCATTGATGTATGATTTGGCAGTCATGCAACTATTCTCCATTTGCACAGGTGCCATGAAGTGAGCCACCTCTGTTTTTAGGAGCCCAAAGTTAGCTTTAGAGAAGTTTGTCATGGTGGTTACCTTTGTGGGGGGGGGGGGGGGGGGGGATTTCTAAGGTGATTACTTTGTGTTTGGATCTAACCATGGAGGAGTTGACTGGGGGGGTGTGGATTTCTAAGGTGATTACTTCATGGTTGGATCTAACCATGGAGGAGTTGACTATTGGTGTAGAGCAATGGTCACCCATGTTAGTAATGACCATGTCAAGGATGTTGCTACCTATAGTGGGGGTAAGAACGAGCTGGTCCAGGGTACTGAAATTAATGATTTACAGGAAACATTGGGCAAGTGCATTGGTACATGAATAGCTTTCCCAGTTAATGGAGGGGTAATTGAAGTCACCCAGTATGAGAGTGTTAGGTTGGACCCTAATATTCTCCAGTGTGCTTAGGAACATGAAGTGTGAGTCTTGGGACATGGTTGGGGACCTATAGCAAGCTACGACCTGAATCAGTATTTTACTCAATGTTACCTGCACCTGAAGTATCTCTGATGCATTATGTTGGGGTACCTCCCAAAAGGTGTGAATGAGTTATAGCCTGGTAGTGCAGGGGTGCTTTCTGCTGCCTTGAACTAGGTCTCTGTTACAGCACAAATGTTGATGTTCTCCATTTTAAGGAGTGCTTCATGTGAGTGCGTTTTTACAAAACTGATACATGTAGATCACTGTCCACATAGCTTACCAAACCCTGAACAACTGGGTCAACTCATAGGGGTGTATTGTCAATGTGGTAGTTCCCTGGGTAGATTATTTCACAAGGGATACAATAATGCATTTTTTTTTGCATTTTGTTTCAGACCATAATTTTGGTTTCAGCTATTTTTTTTTTAGGACAAACCTTCCTGCAGGATGGGTAAGTCATTTGGGGATTCAATGACTGCTGCAAGCTTGCAGTGATCTACAAATGTAGTCAGCCAGAGCCCATTGCTATTGTCTTTTACATCCGAAAAGTAGACAACAAAAAGGAACATCCCAGGACTGATGCCTGGGGGGACTGGTTACTGGAATCTGTGGAGGTAACTTCCTCTATTTTGTTCATCCGTGACATATCTGTGAACTAGTTGGAAATTCAGCATATGATGTAATAGCTCACTTGACAGAAAACATAAATAAATAAATATAAAATGTGCACACTCTATCTGAAGGATATAGAGATAGAGATAGAGATGCTGTGGAGGAGCAGCAAAGCAAAGGGTTTTGGTTTAGTGAAACTTAAGATATTTTATTAAATCTGCTATGTTGGGATTTTCCTTAGATATTATTCCTCTTTATTGCACTATGGATAATGATAGCTGTATTTAATACTATGAGGTTGAAAAGTCACATATCTATCCATCTTATCCATGTTAATGCATGTATGTGTGCATGTGTGCGTGTGTGTGTGTGTGTGTGTGTGTGTGTGTGTGTGTGTGTGTGTGTGTGTCTTTCTGAGCGTGCTGATGTGTGCATATATGCATACATTCTTACTGTGCATATAATTTATTAACTTTCAAATATAACTTAAAAATGGCGTACTTCTGCATTACACTTAGGTGCCTTCACATCACATATATAATATATCTAAGTACTTGGTTAAATATGTGAAACATGGAACCTTCCAGTTATCTGCATTCATCTTCTATTGCAGATTTAGCCTCATCCCTAGAATAGCATTCATCTGTCATCAGAGGCATAATTAATCTGTCTAATGCTCATAATTTTTCCAAGTAATAATTTTTCTGAGAGCAATGGTTCACAAACATAAACAAGGTGAAATAGAGTCTACAGTGTAAGTCAGTTGTTCGATTTTGAAATAAATGTTTATACAGAAGTTTCATTTTTTCCAAGTTCAACTTGAAGAACATTTACTCAATGCTACTATTTAGGCCTGTTCTTCTGTAAAGCACAGCTGCTGAGCAGAATTGTGAGAGTAAGTGTCCCTACAGTGTGTACATTTTCTACTTTTATTTTGTTTAGAAGGAGGTGGCAGATTACATTTATGCAATAAATGATTATTTTAACAACATTTATGAAGGATATCCATTCAAAATCTCTATTACCCAAGATTTTTTCAATTAATAATATTTCTGATAGGCGTTGGTTAACAAACATAAACTGGTATCAAACCTGGTTGAACAGTTGCTGTGTATGAGCATATATTAAAAGGGCTTATTTTACTTTAAAAATTGAAGCACCAAATTTACAACCTCATAGTTCAAAAACATACACACATATGTGTGTGTGTGTGTGTGTGTGTGTATGTGTGTGTGTGTGTGTGTGTGTGTGTGTGTGTGTGTGTGTGTGTGTGTGTGCGTGATTAGCTATGCTGTGAAACACTGCAGCACCATTTAGTGACACAAAATTATGAAATCGAAAACAATGATGCTTAAACACATTTGTTCCAAGACATTACTCTGGAGCATGTAAACATTAATTGAATCAACTTCAAGCTCAGACAATATCAGAAAAAGGGCATATTCTCTTCGTTGCTATAACAGGGATCAGCTGTTCTGTAAATCAACTGAAGTGTACAGCACAGCTGTTGACTAAATATCGAATTGATCAAAATGAAAGAATATCCCCCCCCACACACATATACAAACAGATCAATAACTCATTGTCCCCGGCATATGGACCAGTTAGCCAATCAGATTGCGGTGTACATGATACATTGATGCATTCTAGGACCCATCCAATAATCTAATTTAATTTTAAAAGAAGATTGAAGAAGATGAAGTGGGACTCTATTCCACAGACTAACTTGAGATTGAGTTAAGTAACCTGCTCTTAAGGCTAGCCTGTAGTCTTTTCTTTGTAAGTATAACCCATTCCTCAGTTAGACTTATTTGAGTTCAAAAATTCTAGATTTAATAAAATCTAATATTCTTTATTACTTATACAATTTCCTATCAGATACATATAACTAATGTTATAAAGACCCAAACTGTCAAATTTTGAATGATATGACACACCTCTACAACCATTAATTCTTCTAGTAAATTTTCATTGTATGCTGTCCAATACTGGCAGATCTCCCTTACTGTATTTACAAAACGACATATCACATTCAAAAATGGGGCTAACATAGGATGTAAACAGCCTCACAAGAAATTATTTAGTACATGAAGAGAAGTTCATAATATACTTTTAAATAATGCTTTGTCTTTAACTTTTTGAGCATTAGATCTAAATTTGTTTATTACTAATAATAATTGCTAAGCCCTTATATTCTAACTGGTTTTGCAACCTAAACAGTCCCAAATTTATATTTAATTATACCTTAGGCCAACCAAAATAAAGCATAGCACACTTAAACTTGTTAATTCTCAGACCAGTTTTATTAAACCATGAATACACATTACTCAAATACTCATTAAAGTGAACCACATCATCTGTGTTGGTAACAGTAAAACCTATTTTAATGTCATCTGCATATTTCACCATGCAGGCTTGAACTGTATAGAATACATGCCATTCATTGAAAAGTCAACCTGTTGAAAAGAAAACAAGCCAAATTATCAAATGTACTAGTTTTTTTTCCTGCATGGAATCACAGTACATTGGGGATAAGGGACTTTCCTATTTCCCAGCTGTAGTGTGATCTTAGAGATGGTACACATAATTAGCAGGTGATGTTAGGGAGTGCATGAGGGCTTGATACCCTGCATAAACAGAACAAAAGTTTATTTTTTGATAAGCTATACATCCACAAACACACACACACACACACACACACACACACACACACACACACACACACACACACACACACACACACACACACACACACACACACACACACACACACACACACACACACTAATTTGTTCTGACAACTGCATTGAGTAGCTCCGTGCTGCAACATCACTGTTGCTCCAAACACATATCGTAAAATAAGGAGTTTTAAAACAGATGATTACCAGATCAGGTGCACACTAACATACACATGCATCTGCATATGGTGACTTTGTAGACACCGAGAAACTAAGTTTTACTTTTGTTTTCTCATATGAAAATGCAGAGGCTCAATCAGTTATAATATGCCCTTAATAGGACAGGTAGTAAATACTGTATCCATCTCATTTGGACACAGAACACCACATTAGTTTTCTATACAGTATGTTAATACAGGATATTACTAGTCTTTCAGGAAAAGTTGGTTAGGCTTAGAAAGCCCCCCTGCCCCCCCCCCCCGTCATCAGTCTAGTAAGAGTCTATGAATCTATGAATCTATAAATCTATGAAAGGCAATGCTGAAATATCTGATGTATTTATAATGCTAATTTCAGTTAATTCATAAAAAATTAGCTGTTAGTTTTCATTGCAATGGTATTTAGTTGGTGCTGGAGACTAAGTACATACTTTTGTGATTTTCCCTCACTAAACTGTACCAATAGGCTAGCCTTAAAACATATCCTCTATGCTGCCATATGCTATTTTCCTTAGTAGTTATGTTATAACAGAAAAGTGATCAGAACAGTACAAGTTCGTTCTACTACAAGCATTTGATTCCCAAACACTTAAAGAGTACTGTCTTAAAGCCATGGCTCAAGTGTCTTGTAGCTCACATAGGCTGTCTCTCACAATCAAGCACAAATGTAAATTTGTGCATGCAGCTACGAGGGGAGTGTAAATGTATATTAGGGGGGTAGCTTGGAGGGGGAATTAGATTTAAGGAGTATGATGGGAGATTTAGGGTTACAGAAAGGGAGAGATGTTTTAGAATGAGGGAGTGGGCAGGGTGTCTTTGGTTTAGAGCGTTCGAGGTCAGTTTTAGTGTAAAAGAGTGAGGGCCTAGGTTAGGAAATGTGTAGAAGTTTTAGATTTAGGCTGTGGAAGAGCAATACGGTGTTATAGGATCAGGTTTTGGGAAGGCTAAGTTGCTTTGGGAGATCAGGATAGTGGGAGTTGGAGCACTTTCTTTTTCAAGGAAGAGGCAATGAGCAAGCAAATCGGGAGTTATTAGCATGTAAGCACTTGAAGTATATTCCTACAAGGGTCATATGCCAACAACATAGATCAGTATATCACTCATGTTTACATTCTAAAACAAATGAGAATTAAAAGGACAGCAGTGGTGGTTTAGATGTTGGATAACTTTCTTACACACAAACAAAATACTGAAATAGGACATTGAGCCACTCTGCAAAGGACATGTTATCTCAGGCCTGTATTCTTTTAGTGAGGAACCTCTGTGGATTTTCCATTTGTCGCGTGTGCACTCACTGCTATGTATGATGAATGCCAAATACAGCAGAGCAATGACTTTGTTGGCCTTATATGCCATACCTTTGTTTGTAACTTGCACTACATAGAATGATTTCCTCACTAACATAAACACACTATGGTAAAAATCTGGATTACTGTCTATGTGTGTTCCCAAGTCCCTGAGTACTACTTTGACTATTAAGGGTGTTCTGTCAATATGACAGTTATCAGGGGTGGCTGACTTCCCAAAGGATATTATTACACATTGCTTGGCATTTAGTTTTAGTCCAGGACTCTGGCATCAGTCACTTGTCTGTATTAGCCCTTCTTGGAGAAAACTAGTGATGTTGGGAAACTAAATTACTGCTCTTAATTAACAATCATCTGCAAACTTGGTCAACCAAAGGCCTTTGACATTAACTTTGACTTCTGAGAAGTAGATATTAAAAAGGAGTGATCTCTGAGGGACTCAGGACATATCACTGAGGGACTCAGCTGGTGACTAGCCTCTTTGTAGAGGTGGACTCCCCGTTTCTAACTTTCTGTGGCCTGTCTGTGATCCAGCTGGCTATCCACTTTGTGACATAAGGGTTTATATTTAACCTCCTGAGTTTGTCAACAATACCCAAGTAAGGTATTATGTCATATGCTTGGCCAGGTCAAGGTATGCAGTGTGAACCACTTTGCACTTATCCATTGCTCTGGTGACCTTCTCAAAGACGTCCATCAGATTAAGCAGGCATAATCTGCACTTGACAAAACCAAACTGGCTTGGATCCAAGATTGCCCCATGACAGGGAAAGGGTTATTACTTGGTACAGTGATCTCAAATGATAAAGATACAGCGGCTACTTAGCTGTACTACTCAAGCTGTGCATCACTTTTGAAGTACAACTTTGTGACTTTACCTACTCAATTCATAATGTACAATACATTTACTGAATGCAAATACCTGAGAAGCAAGCTGTGGGTACAACCATGCTAAAACATTGACCCACTAAAACAGTTATTATTTGTTGACTAAAACTGGTATATATAATATCATAGCTGCAACCAAAAATAGTTATATAGGCCATTTGTTTTCTACTTTGAATGGCAATATTTTGTTAGTAGTAATCAAAAGGCAGTAAGAAGTATTGTTTAGGTAACAGAGTATTATCAGTCAATATAAAAAGCAGAGAAGAGAAAGATAAATGCTGACTAGTGCCTTTCTGGATATGGGGGGGTGAGGTGACATTATATTAGGCTGAGTGGATGGATTCATATTAGGTTGAGTGAATGTTATATAATTCAGGCATTGCTTGATGCATGTCCATATATGCTCACTATTTCTTAGAACCAATCATAAAAAGCATGCTGTTTTAAAATGTGTCATTTAAACCTGGTGGAAACAATGTGCCATTTAATATCATTGACAGATGTTCCTTGTAGGTCAAATTCTCTGTATTTTGTATTAATTTTAAACCTGTGAGCAAGGCAACTGTCAATGCCTATAAAATTACATTTAGCTGATGGATGTTTCAATATATTTTGTATAATACATTACATCCACAGATTAACATCTGTACTTAGTTGTGAAATATTTTTCAATGCTACTGAAAAGATTTTGCTCATGTAAGTGTATATTTTCCTGCATGCCTGTGAAATGACCTTTTGATGTATTATACACATACTCTGGAACATCCATCAGTTAAATTAAAATTTATAGGTATTGATAGGTGCTTTACACACAGATCTTAAATGAATATAAAAAACATATATGAAAACAAACTGTAAGGAACATCATTAACAAGGGCACAGTTTCTCATAGCTAAAAAATGTTTTTGTCGGTAAAATTACAGACTATCGTTGGCTTTCTTAAATTATAAGCAGAATATTGCACAATGGGCAGGAAATTTCAAGCTCATTCACTGGACATCTGGTGCATTTTGATATATTGACGATGCAGGTCGGCCTACGTTTTAAAATGTGTCCATATACTCGAACATCAGCATTTTCTTTCATCATGAGCTATAGAGTGGAACGACACTCTGGAATCTCCATAATGTGTAATAGTAAAGATAGCCCTCACTCACTAGGGCAAAAGTGGATTTCTCATTTATTACTGGACTTCTGTAATATTCTGCTGGTCAGAATCAGGATTCCCCCTGCAAATGCTGAATTATATGCATAGGTTTTACAAAAGTATGCGATGTATGTATGATAAATGATGAAGGTAAAAGAGAAGCTGCAATTATGAACCATAAGAGCTAGCAGCAGGAATTAATATATTTAATTTTTTTAGCATCAGGTGCTGAAAGTGTGCAAGGCTTACATGAAAAAATAACTTCTGACATGAAAAAAGTAACTGTCAACACAAAGAACACTACTGAAACCATATTAGTATAAATATCTGTGAACTTGGACAAAAGCTTGGTATTAGAAGATGAGTGTATACATGCATGCAGGCACACGCAGACACATACACACACACACACACACACACACACACACACACACACACACACACACACACACGTATATATAAATTGATGGATTGAGAGATCCATATATCGATAGCTCATCAATACATTTTAGTCAGCAAATAGAAACTATTGAAGGAAATATCATGATAGTTCTGTGGCTCTCATTAATTCAAGTATGTAATACTCTCAGAAAATCTTGATTAACATATAATTTTGTACTTAAAATAGTATGGCTTGCTTTCATTAAACAAAAGCCATATTATATCACACTTAAATTGCACATAAACTGTACTGTACGTGCTAAACAGTGAGACTGAGAATAACTGATTTCCAGTAATTATATTACCAAAAGGAGTTGATTCTTTCTGGGCTCTTGATATGTCTCATTGGAGATATGTGTAGTGAAAATGAATGTTCAAGTTTTCATATTACAGAAAATAAATACAATCACACATTTGTTTGTTCTCTGTTACTATTAATGTCAGCAATCCTAATGATAGTTCTAACTGAAAAATGACTTAACTGAACTTGCTTAGTCTTAGAGGTAAAGACCATTTTGTAAGCTGTCTAAGTTTTAGGGAGATGGGAAACCTTGTAAAATGAAGTTCTGTCATTACGTCTGCTTCTGTCCTTAAATGCTTATTAGTTTTGCATTTCAGATAGCAGACAATTTGTTTATTGCTAATGACAGCTTTAGTGTATAACAACAGCTAGAGGTAGGATAAATTAAGTGTGTTGAAATAATAAAAATAAAATCAAAATAGGGGAAGTTACCTCCACAATGAGACCAGTCATCAGTGGAGTCCCCCAGGGCTCTGTGCTCGGAACTCTTCTGTTTGGCATCTACTTTTTTGATGGAAAAGCCAATAGGAAATGGCTCTGGCTGAATAAGTCTGCAGATAACTTCAAGCTAGGTGCAGTCATTGAATACCCAAATGACTTAGCCATCCTGCAGGAAGGTTTTTCTGAAATAAATAACTGTGTCAAAATCATTGTCTGAAACTAAATAAAAAAAAATGCATTGTTGTATCCTTTAGGAAGTCATCTACTCCAGGAAATGCCACATTAAAAATACACTCCAATGAGGTGACACAGTTGTTTGGGATTTGTGAACTTACAGCAACCTAACTTTTGACCAACACTTGTCTGTTACTATAAGAAAGTCCTTCTATATTGCACAGCTTATAAACAAAGGAACTGATTCTAGATCTAGAGATGTCACTGCCCCAACCTTTACTCAGCCCTCATTAGAACAATCATTGAATAAAACCCCCCTTTGTCTTGTATCTGTCCAGACACATGCAACATCTGGGACACCCACAGAAATACCTTTCTCAATGGATACAAGGCCTAAACAACATGTCCTACATGGACTGTCTCAAAGCACTATCACTATACTCATTTTCTTGCAGACTGCTAAGAGGTGACCTGTCTCTGGCATACAAGGCATCCTCTGACCCACTACAGATGGATTTAGAGCACACCAGCAAGTCAAATACCATTAGAAATACCAAATCTAAGGCTCTAAACTTCTTCTGCAACATCAACAGAGCAGTTTGAAGGGACAGGTATGTTTCGTAGAGGATAATCTGCTATGGAACAGACTCCCCATCCACATAAAACAAAATTCATTTGTGTCCATTCTCAATGCAACTTAGAGCTATAGATTGGAAATGGAAAATTTACCCCAGGACTACCCCTGTCCTGATATTGGATAGATGCAGCTCCTAAATGCTTTATCCCATGCATGTGTGCCCTCAAATTATCTATGGTATTATCCCAGTTAGTCTCACTAGAGATAATATATAATCATCGACTATGGGATGGGTATCGACTATGGGATGGGTATCGACTATGGGATGGGTAAGGCCAATCCATGACCAAATGGAATAGGTTATTTAGAGCATGAAAAGGGAAACTGGTTAGGCTTAAAATGGCCTGCGAAGGCAGATAGTCTAGAACTTACCAATAAACTATGAAGCTATATCATTTCAAGAAGGCGCTTCCAAACCATGCCAGATAATGTTCAAAGTTTTTAGGAAAGCCATACATGATGTAAAGGGATAAGGTAAAGTCTCATCAATACTTTCCATGGATAAACAAAAAAAAAACAAAGTGAGTCGATGCAGAAGTTTGTAAAATGAGGTATCCAGCAGAACTCCATGTTCAACGGGGAAAGAGTATAAAGCTTTTGCCACTGTAGAGGCAGATTATTTATTTTTATTTATTTTATTTTACATTTGTTGACCGGGCTAGTCTAGCTGGATATATGTCCATTTTCAGTAGAGGCCCGGGGAGAAAAGCTCCACACACAACATACACAAGACAGTTTGACAAATTGTTAATAAAGACTTACACATACAAATATACATTTAAATCAACTATGTAGTAAAATCAGCATACATTTAAGGAACTCAAAAATTTAAATTCATACACAATGTACTGTAGATTTCAAGGCAAGTTTACCTAAAACAAATGGTTATGCAGTAAGGCAACAGCCAAGAAGATGACAGTAAAAGCTAGAAGGGAAGTGGAAGGAGTATGAAGGAAAGAGACGATAGGGCACAAGGCCAGAATCATAAGGAAGAGAGGAGAAGAAAAAAGACAGTCAAGACGAGGTGGGAGAGATAGTAGATGTAGGTCAGAGCATAAGAGGACAGGGGGAAGGGAAGCAGGGTAGATGTTTGGTTTCAGGCAGAAGGAAGGGTAAAAGGTAAGGAGAGAGTAAGGAGAGGGAAGTTAGCCTGGAACAGACTCCCCATCCACATAAAACAAAATTCATTTGTGTCCATTCTCAATGCAACTTAGAGCTATAGATTGGAAATGGAAAATTTACCCCAGGACTACCCCTGTCCTGATATTGGATAGATGCAGCTCCTAAATGCTTTATCCCATGCATGTGTGCCCTCAAATTATCTATGGTATTATCCCAGTTAGTCTCACTAGAGATAATATATAATCATCGACCCATCAGATGGAATTTCTTGCAAAGGAGCCTAGTTAAAGAATAGATGTACTGCGAAAAGGAATTACTATGGAATAAAGAAAACAGTAGCATTATTACAGAAGGCAAATCAAGGAAAACGACACTGCCTCAAAACGCTGTTGTTGTGTACTGTACCTCACTAGCTGAGGCATCTCAAAGCTAATGCGAACATTCCCAAAGCTTTCTGACTGCATTCACACAACAACAGCAAGGCAATTTTTTTCCTCTTATGCTTTGAACAGAAAGATTTGAGAGCCCGCCAGTTAAAGATAAGTGGCAGACAGAAGACATAAATAGTTGAACCAAGGCGCTCCAGACTAATAAGAATTAGCAAATCTTGGGAGAAAGTCATATCACTGAAGGTAGTGTTGGTGAATGCAAAAGAACTGAAGGCAGTTTGCAGAAACCACTTTTTGAGGTTGCCTTTTTCTCCTCTATTGCATGACCTTGGAGTTGGTAAATATAATTCTTGGGGTGTGTGTGGGGTGTCCCCCACATAGGTGGTTAAGTGGGGGGAGCATGCCCTATGCAAAAAAAATATTTTAATATAAGCTGAAGGTGGTTTTGGAAAACAAGTCTTTTTTGGGGGTAGGCTCACCAAAACTGCCTTCAATAAATCAATATGTATTCCAAATCTCTTGGATCCAAACATACTTGGCCACTAAGGCAAAACTATACAAAAAGATAAAAGTGAAAAAACATACCCCTCCTAGCAAAAGTAAGTGACAGTTTATAATACTATAACTGTATGCAGAGATGAAATGTTGTTCTTATGCCTGTGATGGCCTTGTTGTAAAATTGCTGTGTGCAGTAGTGTATGTATTGGGTCCATACCACTGTGAGCAATGATCTGGGTTGCACTGGGTTTCCCATTAGCTACATTTAGTTACTTTCAATCATAACTACAGATTGTTAACCATATTTGAAAATTGTTCAGCAACATTTATATATCTCAGTTGATTGTTTCAAGAATTATGGAACTTTAATATTTTACAGTTTTCTACAGGTAATGCAAGAGACCTGAATTAATCACAGAAGATGCAATGCAATTAAACAGATCTTGCAGTCATGCAAAGCAAGTATAACAATTTTCCCTACTAGATCATGCTAAGCTAACCATGATTATAAAATCATACACTGGTCAGGGCAATCTAAGACAATGAAGTCTTGACCCACTTTTAATAAATAGTTCCATGTTTCAAAATGAAATGAAATGAAAGAATGCATAAGTGATTACTGGGGAGTACATAACAGGGTAGCTGAGTGTGCCACGACAGACTGGATAAACACCAAAAAAATCTAAGCGTTGGATAAAATAATGTAAGCTTTTGCAAACTAAGAAAAAAAACTGAAAAAATAAATATGGAAAATCAAATGAAAACAAAAGAACAAGAATACAAAAATATGTGGTGTAGTAATGATGTCTCATAATAATAAATGTAATCTCACAAAGACAGTATAATAACATTTCGGTAAAATGTGAAAGATGGGAACTGTTTCATTTGGCCAAGGGCATATCTAATAAAGTGTTAGAATGGAAATGCAGAAAATGAGAAAAAGAGATAATAATGCTGCTAGTCCATCCCATGACATTAATACGGTTCTGGCGGGGGAATATGTCACTGCATCACGTGCATGAAGAAGGATAATCATAGAAAATATGGAGAGTTTGTTTACTGGATTACAAATAGTGAAAATGAATGAAAATGAAATAACTAAGTTGAAACAGCATAAGATAAATAGTCCACTCAAAACGACCAAAGCTCCAACCATAGGCAGTAAGTAATAACTGAATCCAGTAGTAGGTTCAAAAACAGCTTTATTCACTTTGAAGCAGCAAAATTTTAGAGGTTAGCACTTTAGTGCTTGTATCATACCACTTCATCAGACCATAAAAAGATGTTAAAAACTCATAAAAGCGCTAACCTCTAGAATTTTGCTGCTTTTAAGTGAATAAAGTTGTTTTTGAGCCTACTACTGGATTCAGTTATTACTTTCTGGCTATGGATGAAGCTTTGGTTGTTTTTAGTGGACTATTTATCTTATGGTGTTGGCTTCACGCTCCAATTACACAGCTAACAACTCATTTTGTGCATACTAAATTGAAACAAAAGTTTACAGCAGCTGAAATTATAACAGTTATTGAGACCATTTCTAATGGTAAGGCACCAGGCCTACATGGCTTTTCACCTGAATGGTATAAATGTCTAAATAGTAAAATCTCCATTCCATTACATAGTTTCTATAAGCATGCTGGACTCAGCAAACCTTTCCTGTAGAGACTATCAGTGCTAGAGTGATCGTATTTACAAAACCAGACCATGATAATAATGATCCTGCTAATTATTGTTCACCATCTTTACTACAAACAGATGTTAAAATACTAGAAAAAGGATACTGAGAAAGACTGAAAAACATTGCCACAAATCATTAGTGCAAATCATTGTATTGCTCCATTTATTTATTTATTTATTTATTTTATGTTTTTACAGGGATAGTACACTGATCACAATAGCCCATATGCAGTCACAGCCCGGGTGAAGAAATTCACAAAAAAATAAAACAGAACCAATTCACAAACATGGAGTAATCATAGAAGACAGAGAATCCCATGGACAATTGTAACAATATGTAAATATTATTAACTGAGAAAAAAGTAAATGTGTATTAATGTTTGTATTAAATATGAGAGGGAAACTGCAGTTGAGAACACAGGGTTAAAATGGAAGTGATGGAGGTCTTGAGGGACCATGCAATGTGTTTAGTGCAAAAACACCTGCAGTCAGACTTTTGATGAAGGCATCTACTGAGTTGTGGTTTAAAAGGGGGGGAAGAGGAGACTTCTTTAGGTGAGAGGGAAGAATTTCTAGAATATGGGTACAAGAATGGAAAAGGAATGGGCAGATCAATGCAGTTTTGTTTGGGGTGTCTGGATTGAGGGAGTTAATTGAGAAAGGTTGCAGAAGTTGCAGGAGGTGGTCTTATTACAGTTTGACTGTAAGAGGTGGGAAGACACCTGGATGAAGCAGCTTGAAAAAAAGAGACCTTATGAGTACGTTACCTCTGTAGTAGGAGTTTTTAGATTTTATTAAGGGTAAGGCGGGTAGGCCGTACTTGGTATGGTTGTGGCTGAATGTAGTAGTCAGCATGGTATAAACTCCAGACAAAGATAAAAGACTTTTTAATAGACTTCATCAATGTACTTGATACCACGCAATGGGAATTCATATGGTTTTCAAAGTCACAACTAGGAATTATGGAAGACTTTATGGTTTGGTATCAGCTACTGGACGTTAATTCCACAGCACAAGTATATTCTAATGGGAACCTCTTTCCATTAATCAATCTACAGACAGGACGCACTATTTATTATTTCAGTATATATGACTGATCAATATTTATGCTTTAAATTTAAGCAATGCCAAATTCAGATACAAGGTATAATAGTTCCATTAACTACATGGCCTGGAGATTATTGTGTAATCTGGCTGAACGTCCCAGAACCACATGCCAAATCTATCCTGACTTATCTCCAAACACTGTGTGAGCATAAAGAAATGAGTCATGTTTCCAATAAATTTTATAGCTTATAAAACCTTACACAAAAGTCAACATCTTCCTTTAAAACTGGTCATACAATTTACTTACCTAGGAATTCATATTATATACCATTCGGGATTTTTTGTCAGGATAAATAGTAATACACTCTACAGAAGAAAAAGAAATCACGCGACTTGCACAATCATTGTTTCTGTTTTACAGTAAAACAGAAGTTGTTAAGTCATACATATAACACAAGATACTACTCCTGTTATGACAGCTACTCCAGGTCACACTCACCAGGTTCACTGATATATGTCAACAAGCAGTTAACAATTTTATATGTGGGGAGAGCGGCAAAGTACCTGAGAATCAGCAGAAGAGGAAAAACTATCCCAGGAGATGACAGGTTTTCTTTATGTTGACACAGAGTTGTCACCTTCTGCAATTCTTTGGAGATAAGTCAGGATAGGTCTGGCATGTAGTTCTGAGCCAGACCTAATGATGTATGGGGTTTAATAATAGGTGGTTCTTTGAAAGAGGAAGGTCCACTCACTCCCCAGTTTGGCTGGCATAGAAACTATGTCTATCTGACTTTCTAGCCACTTGATCACTCCTCTTCACTTAAGGTATCAGAACCAGGAAGCATGGCACATTGGTTTTGAACTCAATAAATGGGCAAAGCCTCATTTCACATCCAGACTATTCACACTTTCTCTCATTTGGAACTGTGATCTATTTAAAACCTAATGAAATACAATATGGTGGCCAGAATGGGTCAAAGCAGGTGTCCTTTTTCTTAAAGACCTTTGTAATTCTGAGACCAATTTCCCTACAACATTTAGGGAATTTCAGGAGTGCTATCTATAAAGCAACGGGAGATGTTGACAATATCTACAAATAAAGGCAACAATAATACCTGCCATGTAAATATACAAGAGTCTTGGTTTACTCATGTTGTACAACAGTCACAGACAATCCCCACCAGTGTAAAGCATAATTAATGGGTAGTGGGCTAAAATGTTAATACAAGCTAGTTTACCTCATACAAACACAACAATGGAGAAGAGAAACATGGGAAAGACTTAGTGTACAAGGAATAAACTATGAGGAATGGGAAATACAGTTGAAGAACTCAAAAGACAACAGGCTCATCTGACTATCTGTCTTTGCATTTTTTAAAGATCATGCATTTCTGGCAAATTATAATGATAGAAACTGAGACAGGCCTGATGAAGCAATTTGTAAATCGTGAAAGTGCTTACTTGGTTTTATTGAACATTTCTACTGGTGCTGTGCTGAATGTTTGCGTTGTTTCTATCATTGTATTTTATCTTTATTTTTGTACAACTGCTTAGTTTCATTACCTGGCTGCTGTTTTAATACATATGACTTCTGGCAAATAGCCCTTATGCAGTTATCAAAATGTAGACTGAAAGAAAACACAAAATGTTGCAGATGAGAATACATGGAAGCTGAGTATTTTCATTTATATGGTCTTGATCAAGAGTACAGACATTATCTTCTTCTTATGGCTTTTCCCAGGTAGGGATCGCCACAGCAGATCACCTGTCCGCTCATGATTGGCAGTGGAGTTTTATGGTGTCAAGTTGCTAGCCCAGCACCCAACCTTCCACTGAAGGCACACACATGCACATACTCACAACTAGGGCCAATTTGGAGTGTCCAATTCACCTACAACATGTCTTTGGGACGTGGGAGGAAACCGGAGCACCTGGAGGAAACCCACGTGACCACAGGGAGGACATGCAGACTCCACAGAGAAGGCACCCCAGCCGAGGATCAAACCGGAGAACCTCTTGCTGTGAGGCGACAATGCTAACCACTGCACCACCGTGGCCACCCAAGAGTACAGACATTATAACAAGCAATAATTCATGGTTTAGTAACTGTCATTATCAGCTGTCTACTAGATGAATCAGACATTATATTTTGGCTTTTTGATATCAAATCTCTGCTTCTTTAGTTGGACCTAAATAACTACTGTTACATACATAAGCTTGTTCTGATGTTGATTGCTCTAATTTTTATTTAGACTTTATTTTGGTTGGTTTTAAACATGAAACCACCAGTGTACAAAAATAACACATAGCAGCATGGTGTTATGGACAGTAGCAATTCCAGACAACAGCATTGAATGACAATATTCATATATATATATATACACATATAGGCAACAATACCATTAGACTTTGATAAAAGGGAACATTCATTCAGACCAGATTCCACTTTAACCTTTCATCCAATCTGATATGCAGCATATATGTAATAGGTCCCTAACATTAACCTCTCAAGCTTAGACAAGCTTTGCCACAATGGTTTATTTTTAGTTATATATCTAATGAGTTTCATATTTCTGTCTGCAGTAAGGCTTAAGAAATGTAATGTTTTCTGTTTTGACATACCCTTTTTGTAAATTCTGCTTGTTGGCAACTGTTAAACTTTTTTGTATATTGTTTGTAAACCTTTTTAAAAATGTTGTAATCTTTTTGTACTATTGTTATGGAGCTTTTCTCCCCAGGTCTCAGCTGAAAATGGGCTACTTGCCCAGCTATACTCCACCTGGTTAACAAATGTAAAATAAAATAAAATAAATAAATACATAAATAAATAAACAAACAAATAAATAAGTACATATATAATCTAATGACTAAACCAAGTGGTTGCTCTGGCAGTTGGTGTTCATTGGTTGCATAAGGTAAGAAAGAACCACCCACCTGGTGTCTGGCACAGAGTTGAGGTGGCCTCTGTCTTTGAATGAATCGACAATATAATTAACCCAAGTGCTTACCAAAAGCCCCACTTTTGATTGTATCATTTGGTATGTATGCTGACTTCAAGTGTCCAGCAACAAACAATTTTAGGCTGCTGACCAATACCCACATGGTAGCTAAACTGTACAAGATCCTGTGGTAGAGTTTTGCAAATATGCTGAGTATCCAGATATCCCAATCTAGCAGAACATTCACTGCAAGCACATTCTGCATTAATTTATGAAGAACATGCCTTGATTTTAGGACATTCTCAAAACATACTTAATAAGCCACATCTCCATCACCGGCTATCTCTTGTCTGCTGTAAGACCATAACCTCAGTTGGGTGAAATACCATCTGTGTGACATATTCTTGTGAGCATCCTATCCTTTCAGCTTGAAAGGGGCTGGCCAGACCTGGTCCTTTGTTCCTGGGACAAACCTTTGCCTTTCCCACTCTTCCACCTACTCTCTATCCTCTTCTTCATCACTTCTGCTATTCTTTACCAAATATCTCCATATATAGCTCTTGACCAGCCCTTCGTGATGCCTCTCCATTCATCTATAGCATAAGACTCCTAGCAGCCCCTGGAGAAGCATTATAATGTGCCCGTCTTCCTCTCGACTATGCATACCCAAACCAATCCGAGTTAGGGACATGGAACTCTTCCTGAGGACTGTCAAAAAGGATCCTCCTGGTGATTCCAATAGCTAGGGCCACTTAATGATTCCTAGCATGTACCAATACATGACAAGCTGCAAGGAGACTGAGCTTAGCAAGTCTGGATAACCTCATCTACTATCTGACGGGCCACTGCCCAAAGTAAACAACTGATCCTCTCCCAATCTGAGCCATGGCTAAGAAGCCATTCACTATGGAAGATGAAATTCGCAGACCCTCTTAAGTCACAGTCAACTGTATGGCTCAACTGAAAGGCTAATACATAACTCTTTACATGGTGGAGCCCCCCACCCACTCTACTATCTAGGAGTACAAAAACATTAGTGTCAATCATCCAACCAGCCCCTCCTAAAACAGCATCATTTATAAGACTTTGGATAAGTTCTAATTTGGAGTGACACAGGAACTGGGATATTTTTCACCAGTTACAAAATATTTGGTAAGATCATAGTCTTGGTAGACTGAATCTTACTTGAGATGAAACAGAAATTAATCAGCCTTTGGAGGATGGCTTATACCTTTCCTGGAGCAAGTCTAGGTTAGCCCCTATAGTGGCCGAATAACAGTGATGCAATTGGAAGCCCAGGTATTTGGCTGATGTAACCAGCTGTAGATCTTGTCTTGCAGTTCAAAGATCCCAAACTAACACTTAATAATAATGGACTTCACCAAATTACAGCAAAGACCTGATGCTCTTCCAAAGTCGTCAAACATACCTTACACTCTATTCAACACCTTAGGTAAATACTCACTCTGGAGGATAAAATCTTCTGCAAACAATAGGAGCTAACTAGTTGACCCATCAGTGCTCTGTTGACCATCAGGAGCTGCCTTAACCTAATAAGCAAGCTCTTTCATAACAAGCAGGAAGAGTGTTGGAGAGAGCAGGAAACCCTTGCTGAGCTTTTCACTGTATATTACTCAGGAGAAGGAGAGCACCATTAGTCATAAGCCTAAAAGTCGGAGTCCTATGCAATTATTTTATACAAGTAACAAAAGGTTCTCTGCAACAGTGGAGAGAAAGAACTAGAAAGAAGAACTCCTATTCCACAACATGGAATGGATTCTTGATGTCAGACAGGACCCTGCCCTTGTCAGCATGGGTTTTGATGGGCCACAAATGGGTTGCTACCTCCTACCTTTCTAAAGAAACATTTCTTCCTGGGATAATCCCATATTGCCCTACACTCACTATTCACAGCAACAGAGGTTCAAGTCTGCTAACCAAAATCTTGGTCATGATCTTCTGATTCAGGTTGATCAAGAAAATAGGCCTGAAATCACTGGGAGATGGCCCCTGGTCCTGAATTTTGGGGATAAACAAAATAATCGTCTGATTATAGTTTGCACAAAGCATTTGCTCAAGACCCATGGCACTATAAATGCAGGTGAGTGTCTCCCATAAGGCCATACCTCCCCACTTGTAAAACTTAATAAGGAAAATATTAATACCTGATGCTTTATTACCTTTAAGGTGGGAAATGTCTCTACTTCCTTCCTCACAGGTGACAGGGACATTCATCTTTTCTGTGTAGGCTGGGAAAAGCTTTAAATTTCTGGTCACCTTAAAGTCCCATATCCCCTTACAATCCATTCTTAAGGAATCGTATATGGTACTATAAAACTTGAGGAGGGCAGATTCAACACTTTCAACATCAGTAGCACAGAAACCAGGTCAAGAATTGGACTAGATATAATAGAATCGGAAGAGTGTTGTCTGAAAAAACATGCTGTCACCTTAGGGTCCACCACTCTCTTCAACCACCAGAATTGCCCTTTGCACAGAAGCTCAACCTCAGCTTTTGAGATATCTAGGAGTCTCAGATTCACCAGTAGGCCAGCTTCCCTTGCTAGGAGATCCACCCATGGGCTCCTAGAGACAATCACTTGCTGTATCCTTTTCATAGCTCCTGAGACGTATATGATACAGTCCTCAGTAGCTCTCTGCAAAAATGGAACACCTATTGGTCAGCGCTTTTACATGTTGTGGACACTACAGTTAAGTAACAGTATGAGTCTGTAAGTGTGTTACTAATAATAAGCAAAACAAGCAAGTAATGAAAATAGGAAAGTGTACATCGGTATAGTTATTGGTAAGCCGTACTCTGTGATGTTCAGTATGAATGCGCATTTTCATTGAGTTGTACAAATTCTTCTAATGTAAATAAACTTTTTTTCTGGTTTAAAAAATTGTGTATTCTTTCAAGAAATTAAAACAGTTAGTAAACATTATATGTATTATAAACCTGTGGAGCGGGTACATTTATTTATCATTTGTTTACTTGGAAAGTCAGACTTGCAACAAAGCCAATTTTCAGTGGAAGCCCAGGGAGAAATGCTCCAGATGCATGTCTTTGTAACATGGGAGGAAACTGGTGCACCCACAGAAAATGCACACAAACACAGGGAATACATGCAGACTCTGCACAGAAGTTCACCCAAGAATCAAACTGCTGACCCTCTTGTGTGAGATGACAACACTACAACTGCACCACTGCACCATCAAATTGTGTAATTAAAAACTTAGATCCCTTTCAAAAAGAAAGGACCATTTAATCATTCTTGAATGATTACAATGAAGCTAAAAGAAGCCATGAAAGATAAGGGGAATAAGTGAGTTTTAGGTAAATGCATATCTTCACAGGGCACTCTGATATCTAGATCACCAACAAAATTAGCCCATGCTTTTTAGCAACCTTTCTAGTGTCATTATCCAGGTTCAAGGGTGAAGCAGAATATGCAATAAAAAACAAGATTATAATATGGTGATAAAGCAGTACATAGACAGGATGCAACCAAATCTTGAGTCCTATGCTATACTGAAGAAAGTATTAAGAAAGTTTGCAAAAGAGCTGGGATTCTGAAACATCTGGAGAGAGAGCAGACTGCCTGAGGAAATAGAGCATACTTTAAAAGTTCCTTCATCCCATATGGGGAAACAACTGGGCATGAAGTAATTAGTTTCAAAGGGCAAAACAGTAGATTTCAAAAATGTGGCAGGCATTAAAGCTTATAAAACAACTCCTGTCTCTTGGGATCTCCATAAACAAAATCTTGCAAATGTATACTTTGAATAGGCACCTATGAAAAACTGCACACACGGAAATACATCTGACAAATTTTTAGCCAAGAAATGTAAGCAAAGAAGAAGGTGGATGCAAATCACATTCATTAATCTAGGAGCATACATTGTGACTAAGGATGACAACAACACTAGAACCGCATTCAGAATCTTCTATGAAGTCCTATAGTCAGAAGAAAATTAAAAACAGTCATCATATTGGAGATATACATTTGAACTGTTCTTGAATAAAGGCAAATTAAACAAACTAGGTAAAGAACAGGTCAGATATTAAAGAAAAAAATAACATAAGCTGAACTTCAGAGTTATTAAAAAGCATCCTCAAGAGGAAAGCATCGGACACAGGTGGCCTACCACTACATACTTGTTATCTACTAGGAAATACTACTGTGTCAATCTTGTATTAAAACAACAGGGGAAAAGACATCTTTATTCTGTTATTTCAGTCCCTGTGTTGACTCTAAAGTGGGGAACTACTGTGCAATGTTAACTTTTTGTTTGCATTGCCCTGGCAGTCTGCTGGTTAGCAGCCATTTCTCAGCCAGTTGGCCATTTCATTCCCTGTTACTGGAGTGAGGATTGATCAGGAGATGCAGTTAGATGGCCATCTCTCTACACCATGGAGTCAAGCAGCCAGTCTTATTCTTGAATACGGTAATAAAAATGTAAGCTGGAGAGCTAGTTAAATTAAAAGAAATAAGGTGTACATATTTCCCCAGAAGGAAATGGAAAAAAGTGGAGATCTGCAAGTGCAAGTGCATCAAAAAAACAAAAAAATAAACTTGTTTTCCCACCATTCTAAGCTAGTTTAGTCCAGTTTTCAGGTTAGTGCTGAATCTAGGGCTGTGTTACAAGTCTCTGTGTTTGCCCATACCTTACTTGGATAGAAGGAAGTTTTTCTGTTTACTGTGAGAAAGGGAGCTTTGAGCAGCCTATCTGTCCCTGGAGGAGTGGTTTCAGCCCAGAAATTAGTAGTTTATTGGCCATTTTGGGCTAATTTCTATCTCTTTCATTTCCCTGCAATAAAACCCGCATTTGCAAGGTTTTTGTGCTAGGATACAGCTCAGAGAGCTCCTGCCTGGTGCCCTGCAGAGTTCTACAGCAGCAGAGAGACA
The DNA here is from genome assembly GCF_019279795.1 of Protopterus annectens. NCBI lineage: Eukaryota > Metazoa > Chordata > Ceratodontiformes > Protopteridae > Protopterus > Protopterus annectens. The sequence goes on from NC_056725.1 coordinate 1,084,169,441, forward strand.
AAAGAGATACTTTGGAGTGATTAAGTATCATTTTTCTGCATTTTCTTGCTGCCTTTAGCTAATTCCACCTAAAACACCAATTTTCTAGAGTTTCTGTGATTTAAAAAGCTTCTTTCAGCTACATATTGTACTTATTTTACTGCCTGCACTTTAACAAAGTTGTTTTTGTGTTTAAATTACCTGTTTAACTGTTGTAGGCTACACCCTCAAGTGTGATAGCCATTTATGTGCATTTAAAGTGTTTTTTGATTGTATCTGCTTTATTTTCCGAAAAAAAATATATATATACTTGTTTTCCCACCTTTCTAAGCTAGTTTAGTCCAGTTTTCAGGTTAGTGCTGAATTCAGGGCTGTGTTACAAGTCTCTCTGTTTGCCCATACCTTACTTGGATAGAAGGAAGTTTCTCTATCACTATGAGAGAGGAAACTTTGAGCAGGCTATCTGTCCCTGGAGGAGTGGTTTCAGCCCAGAAATTAGTAGTTTATTGGCCATTTTGGGCTAATTTATATCTCTTTCATTTCCCTGCTATAAAACTCGCATTTGCAAGGTTTTTGTGCTAGGATACAGCTCAGCAAGCTCCTGCCTGGTGCCCTGCAGAGTTCTACAGCAGCAGAGAGATAAAAGAGGGACTTTAGAGTGATTAAGTATCATTTTTCTGCATTTTCTTGTTGCCTTTAGCTAATTCTGCCTAAAATGCAGATTTTCTAGAGTTTCTGTGATATAAAAAGCTTGTTTCAGCTACATATTGTACTTATTTTACTGCCTGCACTTTAACAAAGTCGTTTTTGTGTTTAAATTACCTGTTTAACTGTTGTAGGCTACACACTCAAGTGTGATAGCCATTTATGTGTATTTAAAGTGTTTTTTGACTGTATCTGCTTTATATTCTGAAAAAAAAAAAAAAAAAAAAAATATATATATATATATATATATATATATATATATATATATATATATATATATACATGTTTTCTTGCCTTTCTAAGCTAGTTTAGTTCAGTTTTGAGGTTAGTGCTGAATTCAGGGCTGTGTTTCTGTGTTTGCCCATACCTTACTTGGATAGAAGGCAGTTTCTCCGTTCACTGTGAGAGAGGGAGCTTTGAGCAGCCTATCTGTCCCTGGAGGAGTGGTTTCAGCCCAGAAATTAGTAGTTTATTGGCCATTTTGGGCTAATTTCTATCTCTTTCATTTCCCTGCTATAAAACCCGCATTTGCCAGGTTTTGAACGCCGGGCAGCACCGGTTAGCAAGGGTATAACTATTCCCGGATCCACAAAGTCTACTCTTCAATTTTTCCCTTAGAACTAGACAAACCTTCAACTTAAGCACTCAAATCATTCACTTCTCATCCCGGCACTTGCACAAAACTCATAGCAAGCACTAATAAACCTTAGCACTAGACCCCCTTATACTGTAGAGAAGGACAAGGCTCTCTATTCGACCTTACCAGCCAATCAGTAAAACAGTTCACTGTACCTTTCCAGGCATGTGCAAAGGGCAGTTTCAGGTGTACTCTCCAGTCCAACTGGTGAATCTGGGCATTTTGAGGCAATGTTACAATTGCCTCATGTACACAGACAACCCTCTCCTCCTTCCACCAAACATTAATACATGCGAGGGATGCAATTATACAGCCAAACTGGAGGATAAGCTCTCTCAACCCACGACTGGACCAGGCAGTCAAGAGGAGAAGGGAATTACTTGCATCACACCACCAGTCTCACATAGACCTATGAAACCAGCACTGGCAAAAAACACACATAAATAGTCAAAAACATACTCGGAGGCTCTAAATAAAAATCTGCAAAAGCAACAGAGACCTCCAAAGAAGACATCCAAGCAACCTCCACCCCTCCAACACAAACCATGAAACACATACTTCACAAAACCAGTGTACCACACAATCATAGCCCTTAAGGCAAAATAACATACCCAACACACTAGTAATAGGTGACTCTATAGTCAGGCACACTGACGTCCCACTCACTAGGCTGAACAAGGAGAAGGTTACTGTTAGTTGCATGTCAGGTGCCAGGAACCGCCACATAACACAAGCACTTAGATCACTCCAGAACAAGTACAAATATGACTCTGTCATTGTCCATGTTGGTGTGAAAGACCTGAGCCATACCTCCCTGGACTACATGAAAAGAGACATGGAGGAGCTCTCTGATCACGTAGCCCAGGCCGGTATGACCCTGACCCTGAGTAGCATCCTGCCCTCACCAAGAATGATACCACGGTATAGAGAAAAAATTATCAATTTCAACAATTGGCTAAGCTTCTGGTGTCATTCAAAGGGGATCCAGTGTCTGTCAGCCTGGGATGACATGCTCAACAAGCCACACTGCTTTGCTAGAAATGGCTTGCACCTGTCACCTTTAGGCTTTTGAATACTGGCCAAGGCTCTTGCCACCCCCATAGTGCCTTTTTTAGGCAAGGCTCAAAAGACAAACCCACCACCATAAATAGCACAAGTAACAAAAAAACTGAGGGTAATGCTGCTCAATGCCAGAAGTCTAAACCTCAAAATGCACACACTCGAGGCACTCCTCAGTATGGAGAAAATCGATATATGTGCAGTAACAGAAACCTGGTTTAGGGCTCCAGAGAGCACCCCAGCACTACCAGGCTACAACTCATACCAAACATTTCAGCCCCAAAACCCGGACTGAAATACAAAAGGCGGGGGAGTATCCATATTCATCAAGGATACCCACACCTCCAGGTTAGTGGCACAGCGCGATGCTTCAGAGATCATCCACGTGCAACTAACAATGGGCAAAACTGCTATTCAAATTGTAGCTTGCTACAGATTACCCACCATGTCCCAGTACCAACATTCCACATTCCTGGAAACACTGGGAAACATAATGGTCCTACCAAATACCCTGATATTGGGTGATTTCAATTACCCAAACATTAACTGGGAGAACTACTCAACTACGAACTCCCTTGCCCAACACTTCCTAGAATTTATAAACTCAAACACCCTGGATCAACTGGTCAGCACCCCCACCAGAGGTGATGACATATTGGACCTGGTTATTACCAACATGGGCGACCAGTGTTCCACACCGGAGGTCCACCCCTCGCTGGTTAGATGTGACCATAAACTAATCACTCTGGATATCCACCACCCCTGGTCAAAGAAACCACCGTGAAAAACTTTTCAAAAGCAAACTTCACGTTACTTAAGACCAAGGTGGGAAGTTTCAATGCCCCCATGCTAAAGGATAATGCTGTCCAAGCTGCAAAATGCTTTCCTAATGCACTCTACAGGCACCTACAAGAATGCATGGATTGTGCTATCCCAAACAAAACCAAGACTCACTCCTCCAAGAAAAGGAAACCAGTCTGGTGGACCCCTGCCTGTGCATGCAGGAGAGTGGCATTTCTACTAATTGTAACGTTGCAAAATAGTAGCACTGCTTGCAACTCTATGAGGTCATGTCAGTACAAATAAGTGAATTATGTGGCTGGTAATATATGTACACAGTACAGAAAATATTTATGAATATCCATTATTGTATCAGATGAAGGTTAACAACTATATGACATGTACTAAAGCTTATTGCAAGGTATAAAATATAGTTTAATACATTTCAGTTACCTGCTACGAGAATAACTTGCTCAATTTTCTTTTTTATAACCCATCCAGAAAAGAACTGGAAACACACTAGTACAGAAATACAAAATTTTTGGAACAATAAATCATTGAAGAAATATGCTATTACCATTCATTGGGAAAATATAACATACTGAAGTAAAAAAAAAAAAAAGAAAAAAAAAACATTTTCAGCTACAATAAAAATATCTCAGACATATAAAGAATGTGAGATCAAGGACTGGGCAAAGCATTTGGGCCAAGGTCCATCACAAAAGCAAATAATGGCATAGGAGAGAAGGAATGGAGGTTGTCACAGTGGGTGCAAGAATGGGATGACATGGGAGATGCAATCAAATGGATTATACTAAAACAGATTTGCTAGAAGCCAGTATTTAAAAAAAATAGAAATTGCCATGGATGAAATAAAATTGTCTTGAACTGTTATAAGATTTGCAAATAACAACAGGTTAATGATCAGAAGAGATCTGTTGGGGTTTCATTCAGTATGTACCCTTTTTCAGTAACAATTGATAACAATCTAAGCATACATATCACACTGTTGGCTACTATTAAAATTAATTTTTGATAGCTAACCAAAAATGTGAGGTTGCAACAGCAACTTTTCAGTGTCATAATCTGGTTGTCAAGTATATTGCTTAGTGTTCACATAAACAATTTTACTCGAGAGTAAAACTTCACCTAGATTTGGTTTCTTTCATCCTTAGGTGAATAATATGCTAACTCCCTTGTAGACCCATTTTAAGCCTAGCCAATAACCCAAGGTCAGAATCAAACCCTGCACTGTGTGTCTATAAGGTAAAGACTTTAACCATTATACCAAACCTATCCAGCATCAAATTCCAAATAGATACTGAACTTCTATTGAACAGGTTTTAAATTAATATATTTTGACTACAAAATTAAACCACTTGGATTCAACAGTATCCAACAATATCTGTAGGATGCAAAATTGTAAGACATATATTGGCAGTACTGATACTGAGACTTCATTGTAGCCAACGTAATTCATACAGTTATAGTATCCTTACTTCACTGATCATTTCTTTCAAGTGATTGCAATGAGCTCTAACAAGCTGGTTGAATTAGGTTTATGGTGCATGCCATGTATGCATTGTTCTGTGCCAGTTGGGGTTTGATAGTCTTTACTTAGAAGTTCAGGTGAAGTACAGCTGCATAATTATACAGACTAACACCAAGGTAATACAAGGTCAATTAATCATACCTACAGGATATGCAAGGTGACTTTCTCTGCTCCTGAGAGCAAACCATGGAAGCTGTGAACATCTGTATGCTATCATATGGAAAGGCGCAAATAAGTACCCCAAAGCAATAACAGGTGTCAGGACTGTGAATATCCATCATTAATTACCACAAAGTGAGATGGGAGCCTTCTTGTAAATAAACTAACATCTCATTAATCATTTCTTGTTATTATTCCTCAAATGCATAAAAATGACCAGACAAACATGTGGTGCGTGGCCACCAGTGCTTAAATATAGCCGTTCTCCTTACAGTTTAGGTTACTGAACTTTTTGGCATACTTTACTAAAGAACATTTCTTTCTACTTCTTTTTATGAATTGTTCTCAGGCTATATGAAAATGTTCATATACGATGATTATCGTATTTTATTAGCTGCTATCTTGGACATTATTTAAATCTGTAAAAAATAGTTACAACAGCATGGACTGTTTAAAGAATCTGATACCATTTAAGAACTGTAAAACTTTCTGTGGCTTTGTTGGAGCATGGCATTAATGGAACTTGATAATTAAATCTATAGGTCCAAAAAAGGTGTTAAGAAGCACAAACATTTTTAGAAGTAGTATACTTTCTCTTTATGTGAGATTTATTTCCGGCAAAAAATCTAGTTATTTCTAGGCAGTCGAGAAACACACCTTTTAGCTTGAGGGAAGAAGACATTCACATATTGTGGGCTATGGTGTCCTGCTACTAGTGAAGTAAACATTCACTGAAGGGTATAATTCAACAAAACAATTTGGCTTGGAAATTTTAATCTTTTTTTAACAAATTAGTAAGTATTCAACACAGCCTTCTAGAAGATCATCACAACACAACATATTACAGAGAACTAAATTCACAAGTAATGCTAAGGTTCACTATTCTAAATAATAAGCCCCCAGGGTAGAAGTATGCTGTCTGTGAAATCATAATTTATACAATGACTTCTCAGTCTTCAAAAATGAGCATGCTGATTAATCAGCCCAACCAGCGTGCCCATTGTAAATTGAGCATATAACAACAGAAAAAAGGCTGGCCACTGAAGTACCATTGAGTGGCTAGACTTTTCTGTTGATATATGCTATGGAGGACAGAGCAAAACAAAAGAAAAATTAGTTATATTCTTAAAAACTAAAGAAATGAAAATGTACCTGATTTTCCCTGTATTTCTACACTGACCCTCATTAAATATCAGCACACTGTTAAACTTCTGAACTGTCCGGAGTTTCACAGAATATCCAGATTTTTGCCTTATAGTTTTCTCTTTTCTGCATGAAAGAAATGTACATTTCTGGCAAGGCATTAGGGACTGAAGTCATCAGATAATGGAGACATTTAGCATTTAGGCTTCATGTCCTTCATAAAATGCATTTGAACACAAAAACTAAAACTCTCCTTCAAACGACTTAATTAAGATTCTTGCATTAATACATGCAGGAACAGGACAAAAAACAAACAGCAATGGAGATTCTCTTTTCTCCATTGCTTGTCTTGAACAGCACCGACATACTAGGCACAAGTGGTATCATAAGTCCCATATGCATGTGCAGTTCATCTGCAAATGTGTAAGGATGCAACACAACATGAAGAAATGCTACAGCACTATTATACAAAGACATTATTTAAAAAAACATAACCAATTTCTTTTTCAATTATTGTTATTGTATTATAGCAATAACCCATTCCTAAGTATGGATAATGCTGCATTTACCCATGGTAAGCTAACTAAACAAACCAGAAATGCATGACGCAGGAAGATGTGAAAAACGAATGTTGCCATTCTTCCATTACTGAAGTAAGGAGTACGGGAACCAGTGGTTGTGCAAAACATGTTAAGTGACTCATCTTCTCTTCCTGCAATGGGATAGTGTCTATGAATCCTGTCACCCAGACCTTTCCTCAGTTGCAGAATAAATGAGTACCATAATACACAAGTGAGGGTATCCTATTCTCTTAATTTCACTCAAGAGGAAATGATCTGTATTCCACAGATATGAAACCGAAAGAGATTACATTGTAAGTATGAACAACAACTACTGCATTTCAGAATGTTTTTGTCTTACCAGGAGTAGGAGTGATGACATTTTTCTTAGCCTACTGATTATGAAACTGTCAACCAGTTGCAGAGAAGGCAATTACAGTACGTGACTTTCTAAAATAAAGTAACAGCAGCACAGACAATGTGCATTGTTATATCTAGGAAACAGCTGCTAGTTAAAATACTGAATACTACAAGAAAAATCATGCAGGAGGATTTACTTGCAAGTAAACCCTAAGGAAGAAGAACCACTTAACAGAAATTAGTTTAAGTTTGTAGCACAGTGGTTACCATTGTTACCTCCCAGTGTTTGACTCTTGGCTATGGATTCTCTTGAATGGAGTATTTATGTCTCAATACATTGGCACAGAACTACAATACATATATTAGGATGGTGCATTGGTGCAGTAGTTGAAATTGTCACCTCACAGCAAGAGGTTCCCTGGTTCGATTCTCAGCTGAGGTGCATTCTGTGTGGAGTCTGCATGTCCTCCTTGTGTTCATGTGGGTTTCCTCCGGGTGCTCCAGTTTCCTCCCATGTTACAAAGACATGCATCTGGAGTGTTTCTCCCTGGGCTTCTCCTGAAAACTTGCTTGTTCTAAGTTAGAATTTCCTGGTAAACAAATGTTAAATAAATAAATAAGATAAAATGTCCTCTATGTTTCTGCAATTTGTTTTGCTGTCTTGCTGTGAGCTTTAGTTTCTTCTAACATCCCAGAGACATGCAGTAGGTGAGTAAGCAACTGTAGGTGTGTGTGTGTTTGTGTGCATGTGCATTATTTGTAATATTCTATCATGATAGCCAGGAAGAGTGGCTCTGCCTTGTTGCCTTGTACCCCAAAGAATACGCCCCCCTTATGACTGTGAATTCAGTTAAGAGTTTAAGTGAGGAATGAATTATAATGAAGCTATCAGACTACAAAATTATGCAATTATGTTAATTTTCAGAATTCTGTGTACATTAAATAATCTGTATCTATATTGTACTTGGAGGACTGCGGTGGTGGTGCTGCGGTAGCTTTGTCGCCTCACAGCAAGACGTGACGTTCGATTCTCAGCTAGAGTGTCTTCTGTGTGGAGACATGTGTGAATGGGTGTACCTTCGTTGAAGGTTGTGCATTAGGGCTGGCAAACTCGGCATGTAAAAAATCTACTACCAATCATTAGTGGACCGGAGTTCCACTTTGGCGACCCCTAACCGGGAAAAGCCGAAAGACACAAACAAACTATTGTACTTGGAGGCCACAATCAGTGGATTTCATAAAAAGAAAACACATATCATCATACACCTGTCCGATATGAACTTTCAGTAAGCAGTTTAAGCAACTGCAGTAAAGAATACACTCAACTTAACAGAATGTCTAAAATATATACAGTATGCCTCTGAATATTTAATACATAAACAAAGTAAATTATGAAAGAAAAGTAAGCATTATGTTTCTGTTTATGCTACAACTGTTTTAACTAATTTTTGGAAAGGTTGTCTCTGCAGTATTCTTATTTATTAGGCAAATGTAATCAGGCACTCCTAATTGCTCAATATATACTTCAGAATTATTAAATATACTGGGTATGCTTCTGATAGCAGATGTTGAAGAAATAGGCTAAAGCCAGTTATTACACTAATGCTTTGGTTAATCAGATCCTGGCTTGTAAAGTGGTACAAGGTGCAACTGATTTCAGTATCACCCTAGTGGCTGATTATTATGAACGTTCAATATCACTGAAAATGTAAATGAGACTGTGCTTCACGGGAGTCTCCCACTTATCCTTTTCTTGTTTTAATCATTCGAAGCCCTTGGCATAAACACTTCATGCTGTAGGTGGTCTGTTTGAATTACACATTTTCATTACTGACTTGGAAAGTATGGAGGATTGATATTAAATATTTACAGAGCAGTGTGAACTGGGAATTTTATCATTATCACATTTTTAAACCATTTTTACAAAATAGCAAGGCAGTAAACAATGGTTGCAATCAGTGGATTCTTGAGATTGAATTACACACACACACACACACACACACACACACACACACACACACACACACACACACGCAGATACACACACACACAGATGCATATGTGTGTGTGTGTGTGTGTGTGTGTGTGTGTGTGTGTGTGTGTGTATTTATATATATATATATATATATATATATATATATATATGTATGTATAGCGAGCGAGAGAGAGAGAGATGCAAATAACCCTTAAGGACATTAAGTGTTATATGGTTTCTGAATGTCCATGACTTTTTCTTTTTAAGTCTTTGTAGATACATTCAGGCCAATAAAGTAAACCCCACTAGCTGAAACACTTGATATCCTTAAGGATAATTTGCATATATCACATGGGCCTATATCACAGGAGGTTTAAGGTATCACACTGCGAAAAGTTTAGCTTGGCTAGGTTTATCTTGTAGTTTTTTACTAATTGGTTTGTCTGCGTGACCTTTTTACTTTTTGGTTTGTATATACTGTACATATCTATCTATCGATATATATATATATATATATATATATATATATATATATATATATATATATATATTTATATATACACACACACACACACACACACACACTCACACACACACACCACACAGTAGAGAGTCAATTATCTGACTTAATTGGGATGTAGGATAATTCAGATAATCAAACACATAATGGAACAGGATAAAAAAACTTCTAAAAATGTTTTTGATGAACAGTAAACAACAAAGAAAATAAAACAAATTTACAAAACAAAGTACAAAACAGTACAGTATATTATTGTAGTACAAGCTCAAAAAACATTCACAAGTGAATATGCATAACGTTTACATATTCTGATTTTATGATTTTCCTTAACCGAAAACTTTGGAAAGCTGCATTCAGGTAATTGAAGTTTCAGATTATCGACTCTTTACTGTATCTATCTATCAATATATATCTAATCGTCTTCTTCTTCTTCTTTTTTTTTATGTTGGAAAAACCAACCAGAATTTTAGGAAGAGAATGCTATGACATCTAGGGGACATTAGAAGAGGAGATGTCCATAATGCCTTGGCGATACATGTTTCAAGATTTCCTAGTCACAGTTTTGTTTTTAAAGTTATTGAGAAAATACCTGGCAACATTAAAAGAGGTGACATTGTCAACAAAACGGAAATCTGTGAAACTAAATGGATAGTAAACCTACGAGCAGACCAAGCTCCCGGCCTGAATGCAATTATTCTACTCAAACCAATGCTTAAAGCAAGGAGACCTACCATTGGCTGAGGAGTAGGTGTGTTACTGAACCATGAAGCCAAGTGGATGGAGATAAGTAAAAATAAGGTGTTGTCTGCTACTTTGAATTCTATTGGACAAAATCCTGGTATAACTATAAACAATGGTGTCCGTGTTCAGTATGATCTGATGAAGGATTTTCCGAAAGCGCTTATTGTATGTTTATTTGGGACGTTACACTTATACTCGAACTAAAGGAGAATTTGTTAAACTATTTGTTGCTGAGTATCTTGTGCTTGAGTATCTCTTGTGTCACATGCTTGAAGGGGAGTCTGATTAACATTCGTAAAGCTTCAGTTTTGTGTTCAACAGAGCAAGGAAACGCCAGCGTTTTTATGCAATGCTTTGTATTATGAGGGAAATTGGAGCACCGATAGAAATTGTAAGCTTATCTGGCTGTATTCACTGAATTCTGTACTTTTTTCTGAATAACTTGTTTTTGTTACATGATTTAAATGCACTAAAGGATTCTTACGGCAATAATTGCATTTGGTGACTTTATTGCAAGATGAACAGTTATGCTTAAATGCAGCAACGTTCTTATTGAGAAGAAGTTGGACTATTTGGTGGTTAACCAAACACTTGTGAATGCTTTTAAAAGCAATTTTAACATTTTTTATAAATTACTATATATTTGAAATAGCTGTGGAGTAGCGGTGTGATTTTTTCCGTCTTCTTCTTCTTTTGCCTGCTCCCATTAGGGGTTGCCACAGAAGATCAACTGTTTCCATTTCTTCCTGTCCTCTGCATCTTGCTCTGTCACACCAGCCACCTGCATGTCCTCTCTCACCACATCCATAAACCTTATCTTAGGCCTCCCTCTTTTCCTGTTACCTGGCAGCTTCATCCTTAGCATATTTTTCCCAATATACTCTGCATCCCTCCTCAGCACATGCCCAAACCAATGTAATCTTTCCTCTCTGGCTTTGTCTCCAAACCTTCCATCCTGGGCTGACCCTCTAATATACTTATTCCTAATCCTGTCCATCCTTGTCATACCCAGTGCAAATCTTAACATCTTCAACTCTGCCACATCAAGCTCTGACTCCTGCCTTTTGTCAGTGCCACTGTCTCCAACCCATATAACATAGCTGGACTCACTATTCTCTTGTAGACCTTCCCTTTCACTCTTACTGGTACTCGTCTGTCACAAATCACTCCTGACACTCTTCTCCACCCACTCCATCCTGCCTGTACTCTCTTCTTCACCTCTCTTCCGACTCACTATTACTCTGAACTATTGATCCCAAGTATTTAAATTCATCCACCTTCACCACCTCCACTCCTTGCATCCTCACCATTCCTCTATCCTCCCTCTCATTCACACACATATATTCTGTCTTAGTCCTGCTGACCTTCATTCTTCTTCTCTCTAGAGTACATCTCCACCTCTCCAGGGTCTCCTCCACCTGTTCCCTACTCTCACTACAGATCATAATGTCATCTGCAAACATCATAGTCCACGAGGACTCCTGTCTGATCTGGTCTGTCAACCTGTCCATCACCATTGCAAATAAGAAAGGGCTCAGAGCTGATCCTTGATGTAATCCCACCTCCACCTTAAACGCATATGTCACTCCCACCGCAGACCTCACCGCTGTCATAATACCCTCGTACATATCCTGTACCACTCTTACATACTTCTCTGACACTCCCGACTTCCTCATACAATACCACAACTCCTCTCTGGGCACCCTGTCATATGCTTTCTCTAAATCCACAAAGACACAATGCAACTCCTTCTGACCTTCCCTGTACTTTTCCATCAACACTCTCAGAACAAACCTCGCATCTGTAGTGCTCTTTCCTGGCATGAAACCATACTGCTGATCACTAATCATCACCTCCCTCTTAACCTAGCTTCCACTACTCTTTCCCATAACTTCACGCTGTGACTGATCAATTTAATCCCTCTGTAGTTACAACAGCTCTGCACATCACCCTTATTCTTAAAAATCAGTACCTAAACACTTTTTCCCCTTCCTCAGGCATCATCTCACTTTCCAAGATTTCATTAAACAATCTAGTTAAAAACTCCACTGCCATTTCACCTAAAGACCTCCATGCTTCCACAGCTATGTCATCTGGACCAACAGCCTTTCCGTTTTTCATCATCTTCATAGCTATCCTTACTTCCTCCTTGATAATCCACTGCACTTCATGATTCACTATCAGCACATCAACCAACCTTCTCTCCCTCTCATTCTCTTCATTCATCAGCCCCTCAAAGTACTCTTTCCATCTGCTCAACATACTCTCCTCACTTCTGAGTATGTTTCCCTCATTATCCTTTATCACCCTTACCTGCTGCACATCTTTACTAGCTCGGTCCCTCTGTCTAGCCAACCAGTACAGGTCCTTTTCTCCCTCCCTAGTGTCCAACCTTTTATACAACTCTTCATACGCCTTATTCTTAGCCTTGGCCATCTCTCTCTTTGCCATGCACCTCATCTCCTTATACTCTTGTCTACTTTCTTCATCTCTTTGACAATCCCACTTCTTCTTCGCCATCCTCTTTCTCTGTATACTTTCCTGTACTTCTTCATTCCACCACCAGGTCTCCTTGTCCTCCTTCCTCTTTCCAGATGTCACATCAAGCACCTTTCTAGACATCTCTCTTACTAGCTCTGCTGTAGTTACCCAGCTATTTGGTAACTCTTCACTGCCACCCAGTGCCTGTCTTAACTCTTCCCTGAACATCACCTCACAATTACCCTTTTTCAATTTGCACCATTTGATCCTTGGTGCTGCATCCTCCTCTTCTTGATCACCAATGTCATCCTACAAATCACCATCCTGTGCTGCCCAACTACACTTTCCCCTGCCACCACTTTACAGTCTCCAATCTCCTTCAGACTGGCTTTTCTACACAAGATATAATCCACCTGTGTGCACCTATATCTTTATATCTATCTATATGTATTATACAGAGATATATATATATATATATATATATATATATATATATATATATATATATATATATATACACATATAGAGAGAAACAGAGACAGATTTGTTTATCCCCACTGTCTACAAACCATCATCTTTCTGTAACTGATTTGGCTCATTCTGTCCTCACTGGGTGATAGATACTTCTTTAACTGTTCATTCCTGCAGGGAGAAATCCAATCACTGAAGCACTTACCCAGTTATCCCTCTGGGATTTTTGCATGGCACCCTAACCATACCCCTTCTCATGCCCATAACATGGAAGGGAAAAGACTCAATGCCTGCATGTGTGATGCAATTATATCCCTGCCTCCAATAAGGACGCAGAGCCCACATGATTCTGCTCTTTGCCAATGGTTTTACTGTGCAACATTGTCTGGGCACACGCTTCCAACCTACATGTTGTGGAAATGAGGAGAGATAACCATGCTCCACCTTAGAATTTTTCTGCTTCCTCAAACTATCTCCAAAAGTCTGGAATTTTAGGAATGTACTAGCCTGTGAGAGGTCTTACACTCTAACTTCTTTTTTTTAATATCAGTTGTGAAAGTTATGATAGCTTTTGTTACCATAACAGTTCAGGCATTTTAGTATTTTCTATTACAGCTGATGTACAGAGAAGAGTCTACTTAACAAAAAACATGATTTTATGCCTGAGTGGCTGTTGTTAGTGTTATATTTCACTCTTTATTTTACTTCTTTTCAATAATGTGAATTTTGTTTCTAATGGTTTGATTTCTGCAGTGACATTTAGTAGGAAGTTTCATATAGGTACTTTTCATATATCTGCATCAATTTTTATATCTTTATACATAGTTCTATGTGGTGTGTGATTTTATTTATCCCTTAAAAAAACTCGTATCACAAGAGTATAAGAATGGATACCTCTGTGTTTATTGTACCAAGGAAGAAGAAGAAAGAAAATGGTAAATGCCACGTAAAGCGCTGCCACGTTTCTTCTGTTTCACATCCGTGCCATCTAAGCATTCACATACATGCACTGTACTCTAATATACTATACTATACTATAATATAATACAATATAATATAAAGTAATATAATATAATGTAATATACTCTATATGTTTTTCCATATATTGAAAATCTGAAACATCAAATGGCAAGTGGTTCAGTACAAATATTCAATTGCCAACTGATTGAAAAAAATCAAAACAAACAAAAAGTAAAACAAGTGTTTTTCTGGTGGAGTAAGGGAGAAAGATTCCCTTCATCCCCCACAAACCATGCTAGTTATATACACCGACTCAGAAACTGCACTACTGTGAGGAAAGAGCAAATTCCCCTATTGCCTCTTTTTTTCTGGTCTCTCTATTACAGTCTCAAAGCTGATAATGTGTGATTAGCTGATTCGTTATAAGCTGAACCAGCTTTCTTTCTGTTTCAACATATGGAACCTTAGCATGTATGCAAATCACATAATTCCATAACAACAGTCCAATACTAAGGAAATAAATAACTAAATAAATAAAATAACTTTTAGATACGCATAAATGCCCTAGCTCCAGTCCCACAATAGCTGGAATCCAAACGTTTTGCAAAAATCACCTTTTCAATGTTATAGGACAGAAAAATACATAAATAAATAAATAACTGTGGATAATTATGTAATATTTCCTTAGCCAATGGACTCGTATAATAAACAGGATCCCTGATTTATAAAAGGCTTCCAATTAACGTAAACATCAGTCAAAACCGCAATGAATATATTCAATAAATATGTCTGAAGTTTAAGCTTGTAAAAACATACATTCATTATTACAATTTATCCTGTCAGTTCATTATTTATTCCTGGTTTGTACAGTGCACCCAACAAAATTATCCATTGTCTTTCTTTTTCATTAAGTAACAGATGATTCCTACTTTTTGGTGCCTTCTCTTGAACACAATAAATACCTACTACAAAAGTGAAATTGGCAGTCAAATGTGTCAACTGATGTTTAAAGAAAGGATTGTGTTCTCTTTTACATTGCATGTCACTGAGGTGATCTTCTCCTCTAGGGTTTGAAATCAGTGACATCTGCCCAAAATAAAAATCGCCACATACTTAAACAATGGCTCTAGGTGATTGTCACTGCTGGTGTGAGAGCCTGACCGCGTGTATAAAAATGGGAAAAAGAGAGTCTAAGTTGATTTAGACATATGCATATGCATTTTACACACAAACACAAACACACACACACACACACACACACACACACACACGCACACACACACGTATATCATATATAAATATATGAAATGATTTTTCAACAGCAGAGTCTGCAGCTATGAATAGAATGTTTAACACTTCACTAAACATTTCAAACCTTAGTATTTTACAGAAAGAAATTAGCTTTGATGACATCAGAGCTCTATCTTTACAAACCAATTCAAAAATGTACTAACCCTCTCCACCCGATGATACTTAAGGCAGCAAAACTAAGAAAAATGTATTTCTCAGTGTGTACACTCATTTGTTCCATCATGTCACCTAAATATAACATCTTGGATCTAGGTTATTATTTTGAATACAGTGCTTAGCTATCACTATCAGAAAATGCTACATTGACATACACTATGAAGCATTACTTGTCTGATGGTTCTTATTTAGCCATTTAATTCAACAAATACATAATACAAACACAATGGTAACCTTGATTATCTTAATTACCATGGCCCATATTTCAAGTATTACACATAAACTATTAGTTTGGGAGCTTTATAAATTTTGATCCTTTGGGAGGATCGTTTCCTTGTTACTAGTACAGAAACATCCTGTTAGGTCCTTAACACCTCTTCCAATGCTCACTAGCAAGAGAGCTTTTAGTTCTGCCAGCATGTAATGAATAAAATATGCATATTTTGGGGAATGTCTACACAAACAGCACATTCCACAATGCCCCATCCATATTTATATTCAGAAACTTAAATTATAGGGCCTCTAACATCTTGCAGCCCTGGACAATTCTCTTTTTAGTGATCGGATAAAGTGTCATTGAAACACACCTGTTCTCAGCACCTACTCCACACTCACTTCTGTTACCTTCTTCAAGTCTTCTCCAAGAATCTTCAGTTCCATTCAACTCTTCAAAGTTGCCCAGCAGTTTTTCTTTCTAGCTTCTGTGACTGGGGATGAAACACTCATATCCTCTGATGGTGTCAGCTCTCTTGATGGTTTCAAATGGCCCTTCTGCTTTTCTGGGACCTATGCTGCAAAGACATTGTATTTACATGAACACTCACCAATATCCCCTGACGTAAGAAAACATTTTTGGATTCTTCTTTGTCTTCACATAAATAAGCTCCCCACTCTCTTTATTTTCCAACTTCCAGGGATGAACATTTCCATAGACCATAACTGTATGTAGCTAAACTGCTTCCTTCCAATGTATTGCACCAATACCAGTTGGAAGAAATCAGGATATAGCAGGCACCTTTTCTTCTTAAATCCCCTGGTGGTGGAAATAGTAGTACACGTTTCTGATGTACAACCACAGAATGATTCTCATCAACTCCTTTAACTCCTGGGACCATCAGTCTTTTTTAATCTGCTCCTTGCTTAACCAGCCAAACTTTTCCCCAGGAATACTAAACTTTTCTATTAAATGGCTTGGTTCACTTCTATGTTGTTGCATTTTCCAACTCTTTGCACCCTGGTCACCTGGGAATAGAGTTCGAGTTTATGTTGAAGTAAAGTCACTATCTAATCCTAGATAAGTTTAAAAAGACCCTGACTCTCCATGCCCACCTCTTAGAACAGAAGTTTGAAGTTACCTTTGCAGGAGCAATTCTTCATAGTCTTCCTGCCTACATAGTGAATTTTTAACAAGGCAACATAACTTCTTCACTTCACTTTCTTTCAACTTTACCTGTGCTTCTAAGTCATTATCTCTTTTCTCATGTCAGTCCATGGTAAGTTTTGTTTATTTTAGGATCTGAAAGTTGCCGTTTCCTTTTTTACAGATTCCCATATCCATCATGAAAGCATCCAGCTTGCCAACAGTATTGCCTACATTGTCTTATATCCTGGCAATGAAAAGCCCATTTTTCATTAATAACATCAGAAAAAAGCAATAATATAACAGATATGTATATGTTTTTACTCTAGTTTTAATTACTTGTGTGTTTAATTTTAAAGAGCACTTCTATACATCTTTAGTATTCTGTCATCAAATTTACATACTTAGCGACTCTGCTTGTATTTGTTCTTCTGAAGAATTCCATTATATCTATATATGCATAAGCAAATGAATTTACACATAAATAAATGGATAACATGTAGTTGTTTAGTAACCCTATATGATAAACAGTTTTGTAACCAGGATATTCTGTACCCTACACATTATTCTCTAAGTATGGAAAACAAGGATATGATGGTATTACTAAATTCCATGAGGGAATTATTAACCCTGCCTTATCCCTTTTGCACTATAACAATAAGCAGTACTCAGAAGAACTAAATGACCTATACTTGTAATTTTAAAAGTTATTCTCATCATCCAAAATTGTTATGAAAATGGCCTCCAGCATATTACATAACAAGCACATTTCCCAGTGGTGCAATTTTGTAATACAATGACAGCCCACAATGTGCATAATCAGTTATGATGTTGGTGCTTTCCCATTCCAGCTAAATGCCCAAGAAAAAAATAAATAAATAAATACACAACTATGTTGATATAGATCTAAGTGCTTTGTCCAATGTCTCAACATCTTATTTTATCAATGTAATTGTATGCATAAACTGATTTATACTGGTTATTCCTGGCACAAAATTTCATTCTATTCCAACTCTTTTAGTAGAACTAACCCAGTAGTGACATTTACAAACAAAATCATTACAGTCTCAAAAGCAGAAAAAAGTGCATGTACTGCAAAATGTCATTATAAAAAGACTGTACTTCATTTCCAGATTATGAAATAAAATGAAGTAGGTAACCATGAGTGAAGAGTTTAAATCCAAAGGTATATCAACGACATCTGGTGAGGATATTGAACAATTAGCAAGCTGATACCCAGTCAGTACCATAATACTGTGACCATCAGTAGAAGCTCATAAAAAGCACAAACAGTGACTATCATTACTAAAATAAAAGTGATAAACCTTTCAAGGAGTCATCATCCCCACCTCAAATAAATTATATCAGATCTGTCCAAAAGAATATACATAGTTAGGTTATCTTTTAGCAGACTGACATATTTTTATAAGTCAAATTTTAAAACAGTAAAACACTTTTCTTCCCAGTAGTCATAACTAAAAAAGATAATTTTAAGAAGGTGATTAAAACTGAACTTGCTAGATAACAATTTCTTTAAGTGTAGAATAGTTCCAAGTAAATTTCGAGAAATCCTCATATAAACTGAAATTTGACAGAGGTATAAAACTTGTGGTCTGAAAGAAGTGAGGAGTTAAACCGAAACTGCAAAAAAATAAAGTAACTAAAACTTGTAAAGAAGCACCTTGAGATGGCTTTATTAAACTAAACTTGCTTAACCTAATATCCCTTTGAAAAAATATTTTATCCTCATATATTAATCACATAATTAATGTTTGTCAGTTTCATAATCGTTATACTTGGCACTTACTGCACCCCACACAAGCAGTAAATATACAGATCTGCCTGAATTCTTGATTTCGGCATAACCCTCACCCTGATTAGAAGTGAGTATATAAGAGCAGTAAAGTGTGGCTCTGATGCAAATAAAGCCATGTCACCAAGCCCTCCTCACTAAAAAGTGACCAGCTCTCCATTTAAAACACAACCAATGCAGAAAGGAGGAAAGCAGTGGGACAACGCATATTTCTACAGATGTTCTACTTATGTTCATCCAGAAGCTGTCAGGATCTGTTTAAAAAAAGATGTGCTAATTAAACCAAATAATATTTTCTTTAACTCTGCCTCTTAAGTGAAATTGTCAAAGCACAGCAAAAATGAGTGAACTACTGAATATTGAAACAAGAATGTTAGTCTTCAATAATGTTATGTGTGGATTAGAGAATGAGTGACATAGTACAGCAGGGGGTAGTCTGTAGGTAATGCCCACTGAAAAACGAGTCTGCCATTTTCTGACAGCATATCAAGATACCATGGAGCTTGGACTGAAAGTAACCTAAGGGCTGCTATATTTCCCATTCCCTAACCAGCGATTTTGCTGTTTAGTGAGTATAAAATGTATAAAAAAATGAAAATTAAAAAAAAAAGTGTGGGTGTGTTTATGTCTGTGTGCATGTGAGTGAGACCGAGAGCGATCTGGCCATTGTTTTAAACTCACTCAGCAGGGCTTTTGCTGCTTAGCATGAGTAAAAACTAAATGAGATGGAAAAAGGTATATATGTGTGTGCTTATGTTTGTGTCTATCTATGAGCGTATGTGTAATTGCATGCATGAAAGTGAGGTGCGAGAGGGAGAGACAGACTGAAGAGTGAAAGAGATCAAGCAGTGCAAGCAGCAGCTGTTAAGAGGCTTGGATTCCTCTTGACCTCTTAGCTCAAGATATCTGGATAAATCCTAAAATAAAGGGTGAACAAAGGCTCAAAATAAGATCATATTTTAAATACTGCTGTTATAAAAAAATCACAAAGTTTCTTAAATAATAGGATTTGTGTTACCAGGTATTTTCTGAAGTGCAAGTGTTTGTATGCATGACATAGAGAGAGTAAGTTTGATGGACCAGCGGCAGCAGCAACAGAGGTTTACATGCTTCTCCATCTTTTAGCTGAAGAAATCTAGATAAAGCCTGAAATAAATGGGAACAAAGGCACCAAAATGGGAACAGATTTTAAATGCTGTTTTTTTTTTTTTAATTTACAAAGTAGCTTAAGTAACAGGATTTGTGTTAACATGAATTTTCTGAAGGAAATAAAGTCTGAAAGTCAAAAGTATGTCATTATTTAGTGACTTTAATCACCAGTGACTGGCAACAAGCCCCACATTTTATGAGTAAGGTACCAAAAAATAAAGTAAATATCAAGATATATTTTTTTACAAAATTATATTTTTGATGTAAAATGCTTCCTCCAACACCATTTACATATACTACAGCAACTTTGAAACATTAGGGGAGGAATTATTTTACATCAAAAATATATATATATAAAAATAATATAGTAATAAAAAGTAAGTAAGTAAATCACAACAATTTTATAGACAGCCCATTCTCTAAGCACAATACCCTTCAGGGTGGGTGTTACTGTGCCCTTCCAAGGGGGTGTAGAGGTCCTCCGCCTGTGTTGTTGGGCCTCAGAACACCACTGGGCAAGTGCTATTTCCACAATAACACACCCCATTGGGCATTACTGCTTGTGTAAAGCAAAATACTCAGTCAATAGACAATGGTATTAACACAAGTTGAAAGTCTAGCTACTGTAACCATTCCCCCCATTTTTAATATACCATTCAGACCTCTCAACTGTCCAGATTTTCACATAATGTCCAGATTTTCACCAAACATTTTTGGTCTGTTCCTCATAAAATTTGTGTTTTTTGGGCAAATCAGTGAGGATTGAAGTCACTAAATAATGACATACATTTACACTTCAGACTTCATATCCTTCAGAAAATGCATGCTAACACACACTGTGTTATTCTAGTAACTTTCTAAGTTTAAAAGAGCAATACTTAAAATCTGTCCCTAATTTTGTCCATCCCAGTACTTAGCTTTCCTTATAGGTTAAGTTTTACCAGTGCCTGAAGGCATCTTGCTCAGACTGCTCAGCTATCCAGATTTTCACAGAATGTCCAGATTTTTCCTCATATTTTTGGTCTCTTCCTCATAAAATTTGTGGTTTTCTGGCAAATCATGCAGGACTGAAATCATTAAATAATGATAGGCATTTGAGTTTCAGATTTCATATAATTCAGAAAATGCATGCTAACACAAATCCTGTTAAATTGTAACACATTTCTGAGTTGGTAAAGGCAATACTTTAAATCTGTTCCAATTTCTGGGTCTCTCACCTCATAATTTTTGGCTCTGTCTGCATTTCTTATGCTAAGGGGTTGAGAGGTATGATCTTGCCTATGTCTGTTCACCACTAAGTCTTGTTGCTGCCAGGACATAGCTAAGAGTAAACAAAAAACACACACACACACACACACACACACACACACACACTCACACACAGAAATATATATATATATGGATCTAGGATGATTGAATGAAAGTTCAATAGTCCGAATCCACAATAACCGAACGCACTTTAACAAAAGTGCTTTCATTAAAGTACGTTCGGAAAAAAAAACAAAAAACAATAAATCTACTTTTATGCAGAGGGACAAGTCCCCCTGCACCCCTTACACTGCCCTACTTTTATATTTTCACTCCGAGGTCGCACTACAGTGGGGAAAAGGGAATTCTCCCTTAACCGCACCGTAGTGCGACCAGAACAACCAGCATACATAACCGAAAGTGCTGCTTCGGTGAATAGCACTTTCGGTTATGTATGTTCGGTGATTTCTGCTTCGGCAGAAAGTGCCGTTGGGGATCTGTACAGATCCTATATATATATATATAAGGGTGGGGCAGTAGTCATATGGGACAGAAAGCATTATTTAGCAGAAGCATACAAACAACTGTCTAACACTGAATATTATACTAGTCTTGATTCTGATCCTATTTTACAACATAAACAGGTTATTGATGAATATTTAAAGCTAAGTTGTGAACGTCAGTTTATTACACCACAGTTGTTAAGAGAACTACAAGTAGACTATCCAGTTCTACAATATTTTTATATATTGCCTAAGGTGCACAAGGACCTTTTGAATCCCCCAGGACGTCCGATAGTAGCAGGGAGAGGATCATTGACTGAACCGCTCTCTGAATACTTGGAATTTAAATTGAAGAAATTGCTGTCCTATGTAAGAGCTCGCATAAGGGACACTCAACAATTTCTGGCATTAATAGATGATATCCAAGTTGACAGAGATCAATTTTTGGGAACATTAGATGTCCAATCCCTCTATACATCTATACCACATACGGGAGGCACTGAGGCAATTAAATATTGGATGAACTATTCAGGTGTCTTCTCCAGTGAAGAGCAAGAATTTTTGATCAATATTCTTGGGTTAATGCTTGAACATAATGCCTTTACATTTAATCAACAATGGTATTTACAGGTAAAGGGCACAGCGATGGGGGCTACTTTTGCCCCCACCTATGCTGATCTGTTTATGGGTTACTTTGAAATACAGTACATTTACACCATACCCTCAATGTTCAAGCCATATTTAATCATGTGGAGAAGATACCTTGATGATTGTTGGGTAGTGTGGGGGGGGTCCAGGGAGCTTTGGCAAACTTTTATATCATATTTGAATTCTAATGTTCATGGTTTAAAATTTACAGGCAATATCAATTTGCATGAAGTAGAATTCTTGGATGTATTAGTGGGCAAGGAGAATGATGGTTCTCTCTATACTGATTTATATAGAAAACCCTTCTCCAAAAATGCCCTGTTACATGCCAATAGCTGCCATCCCCCCCACACTATCTCAAACATACCTGGGTCACAGTTTCAACGAGTCAGAAAGATTTGTTCTTCTGATGAACGGTATTACAACAAAGCTTTGGATTTAGAGTCTAGATTTTTGCATAGGGGTTACCATAGAAATATAATCAGTAGGGCCAAATATGATGCTTGTTCTATAGACAGGGATTCCCTATTAATTGATAGTAAAGTAAAGGTGATGGTCCCTATACTAGGTTCATCACAACTTATGGAACTAATACATTTTCTATTAAAAATGTATTAATGAAGCATTGGCACATTCTGGAATCTGATGCGTTTTTCAGTAAACACATTGACAGGGTTTGTCATTTTGGATACAAAAGGGGTAAGAACTTAGGCCAACATTTTTCTAAATTTAAAAAAGATTATCTATCCAACACTGATACACTGGGCATTAAGGGGAGTACATTTTGTGGTACATGTAGACAATGCAAAGTCATGGCTAAAACTACATCTTTCACTTCAGTTAACACAAAAAAAGGTATTTGACATACGATGCTTTATTACATGCAACAGCACTTGGGTAATATATATGGCTGTCTGCCAGTGTGGAGCTTTTTATGTAGGGCAAACTTCTTGTGCGTTGAAGCAAAGGATTTGCTTACATATTAGCGACATAAAGTGTCAACGCACAAGAAGTGCACTATATAAACATAAATTAGTTCATCCTACATCACACTTTATCTTTATAGGTTTGGATAAAGTTGTGGCACCTAATTTAGGGGACAGTCATAAACACCAAATATTAACAAATAAGGAGCGCCGCTGGATTACCAACCTGGGGGCCATGTTTAAACCAGGGTTAAATGACCACTGGTAATAATTGTGGTTTTTGTATTATTATATGTTTCTACCAGAGGGATTTTTGCATATTTCCAATCATATATAGACCATTGGGGTTTATCAACTTTGTTGCACTTCTGCTATTAGATGGTGGGTTTTATCAGGGGGTACTGGTATGATTGTGAGTGTGTCAATTTGACACACTCATACTCTTATTATTCATTTTTGTATTTTTAATGTATTTGATGTAATTTAGTGTGGTTGGTTTTTAGGTGTTCTATATTGGTCTGTTTTTTTCCTATTTTTATTTGTTATGGGAGTGTTTATGTATCTATATGTTTGTATATGTTTCGGTGAATGTTAGGTTATTCTATCAAGCATTGTAATTATTATCAAAGAACAATATAGTATTGTTCATTTAAGCAATGTGCTTGATAGAGGCATATATTTAAGCATCTACTTTTTTGCTTATAATTATTTATTTTTTGTTCTTTATTATTTTTTGTTCCTTTTTTTACCTTCATATATAGACAAGCATAAACAACTCCAATCCGTAGCCATTATGAGCTCGGGTTAAATGGTTATTTTTCAGGCACTGTTTCTTTAATGAGTGACGTACTTTATACGCATTGCGCGTATATTTAGATCTGCCTTTCCAATTTTTGACTGCACACTGAGGACGCTGTGAGCGAAACCGGCCACCGGTTTGTGTTGTGGGGCTGTGGATGTCCTAATAAATTACCTTCTACTTTAAAAAGCTGACATTGTGATTTATTTTTGAGTGCTGGGATCTTTTGTGGAGTCTATATATATATATATATATATATATATATATATATATATATATATATATATATATATATATATATTTATATATGTATAGAGAGAGATATTTAAATATATATATATATATATATATATATATATATATATTTTATATATATATATATATATATATATATATATATATATATATATATATATATATATATATATATATATATATATACATATATGTATGTGTGTGTGTGTATAGGTGTTCACATCCTGGCAAAACAGCATGTTAAAAACTGAGGGGAAGGGAGAGAGTGAGCCACTACTGCAGTAGTGATCATTCAAACATCTACTGTTATGCTAAGTTTATCATATGGATCACTACTGCAATACGTATAGATTACATTAGCTTACAACATTTGAGACTTGGAAGGGGAAAGGTCATGAGGACCATAGAGAATGATCATAGCAAACTTGGTCTGCACATAGAGAAGGAATCATGCATGTAATGCTTTGCAAACATGTGCACAGAGGAAAAGGTTGCTGATTCTAGAATACTTCTACAGTCTAGTCCTTTCCAAAAAGTCATAGATGAAACCAAGACCCTAGTAGAGTGAGCCTTGGCCCTGACTGGAACAGTTTTGTTGTGGTGAGAATAACAAAAGGTAATAGCCTAAGTCAGCCATTTGGAAATAGTCTGCCTGGACACAGTTTGTCCCTTGTTCTTACTTTCACAAGAAATTATCTGAATATACAAATTTTGATCTGTCAATATAGTACTTGAGTTGGATGTGGACATCCAAGATCTGGAGCATCCCTCCTCCCTCATTTTTCATTTCAGGAAAGAAGACAGAGGGATAAGTAGTTTGGCTTAAGGTAAACCTGGATACCACTTTAGGCATAAATGGATTAGTTCTCAATTAAATCATACCTCTGTGGAAAATGAGACAGGGATGACTCACCGTTAAGAGCTTGCAAATGAAATACTCTTCTTGCAGAGGTCAGAGCAATCACTAAAATAGTTTTCTATTTAAAAACCTCAAGTAAGCCTTTGAGCTTGTTCAAGTGGAGCAAGTGTTCATAGGTTCATAGGTTCATAGGTTCATACTAGGCTATCTGCCCAAGGGCATTTATAAGCCTAGCCCATAGTTATGTGGCTTTCGCCACCCCTTTAGTTTGAATAAAAACTATGCCTATCATTTTGCTGTGCCTCTGTCAAGCAGTGACGCTGAAGTAATCCCTGGGGTATATCTGCAATCTCCCATCCATTGGTCAAGATTCCTCTTGAACAAGACCAGAGAGGTGCTCTGCCTCACATGTACCGGGATTTTGTTCCACAGCATAGGGAGTCTCTGGGTGATGAATCTGTCCCTCCAGCACGTTCTATTTATAACCGTGTCAAGGTTTAAGTCTCCGCCCTTGTGGTTCTGAGAGATCTAGATTTTTGAGGTGAAGCATATTCATCAAATCTGGGTTTGACATGGCCTTATATGTCAGGCACAGGTCACCTCTGAGCAAGCGGTATGAGACTGAATAGAGCTGGAGTTCTTTCAGTCGGGCAGCATAAGACATATTTTTGAGACCCTTTATCCTTTTGGTGAGGAACTTTTGGGGCCTTTCAAGCTGCAGCAGGTGTCTGGTCAGATACATTCGAACGGGCATTGTACTCAATCATAGGTCTAATAAGTGATGAGTACAGGGGACGATGACCTCCCTTGATCTAGATGTGAATCCCTTCATGATCAGGTGGGTGATATAGAAGGTTTTCCTAACTACTTTAGCAACATGAGTGTCAAGCGAAGGCTACTGTCAACCTGGGTCCCCAGATCTCTGATGACTTTTCTGTGCTCAGTGGATTGCCACCTATATGGTAGCTAGGGGTAGCCTTGTTTTTCCCAAAGGGTATGACTATGCATTTTTGGCGTTTAACTTCAGGCCATGGCTCTGGCACCAGTTATCCATTTCTGTGAGGCCCTTCTGGAGGATATCTGTGTCAGATGTGTTTTCGACTATGGCCCAGTTTGCAGTCATCTGCAAACTTTGTCAGCCATAACCCTCCTGTGTTTGCTTGTACTTCAGAAAAGTAGATGCCGAACAAGAGTGGACCCAGGACTGAGCCCTGTGGGACACCACTTGTGACAGGCTTTGAGTCTGACATGGCTCCAGCAACTCTGACCCTGTGGGTTCTGTCACTTAGCCAGTTTGCAACCCATCTTGTGATGTATGGGTTTACATTCAAGCTGATGAGTTTTTCGATGATACCTGAGTGGGGTATTGTGTCAAGGCCTTTGCCAGGTCGAGGTAGGCTGTATGGACTGCCTTTCCCTCATCAATGGCCTTGGTGACTGTCTCGAAAAAGTCAACCAAGTTTAAGAGGCAGGATCTGCCTTTGACAAAGCCAAACTGAGTTGGATCCAAAGTCTGCAAGTTCCCTATGTCTTTATTTATGAGTTCCATTATGATCCTCTCCATGGCTTTGCAGATAAGGCTTGTCAAGCTAATGGGGCGGTAATTTCCAGGGTCTGTGGAGGCACCGCCCTTATGAAGTGGGACCACAGTCGCCGTGCGCCACTCCTTGGGTACGTATCCTGAGGTGAGGCTAAGATTAAACAGCTGTCCTTGGGTTTAATTCCTCATTGAGTTCATGAAGCACACAGCCGGGGACACCATCCGGTCCCATGGATGCTGTGTTTTTTGCCTTAGTGAGGGCAGTTCTCACCTGGGCGTTGGAGATGTTTGGGGGGCTACAATCCTCTGGAATAGATATCTCTCCTTTTGGGGGAGGGAGAAGTTTGCACTGAACCTGTCAGCCAGTATGTTGGCAATGTGTGTAGGTTCAGTAATTTTCACATCATTTTGAACTAATTCTGAGCATATCTGGGAGTTTCCTCCTAGGTTTCTAACATAGCTAAAGAAGGCCTTATGATTCTCTTTAGAGTCCTTGGCGATTTTTCTCTCAAAATTTGCCTTGGATGATTTTATGAGAGCTCTTAGTTTTTACTTATAATGATCAAAGGTGTCTTACCTTTCAAGGATTTTGCTCTATCTTGTAGTAGCTTCCTCCTTTTGTTGTAGAGCTTGTTTATGGCTGGGGTCCACCAGACTGGACGCTTGCCTTTGGTACAGAAAGTCTTAGTTTTGTTTGGGATTGCCTGATCCATGCAGTCCTGTAGGTGCTGGTAGAAGGCATTTGTAAGTGATTCAGCGGTTTGAGTAATGTTTACCACTGGCTCAGGGGCCTTAAAGGAGACCACACTAGTTTTAAGAAGTGTGAAACCGGTTTTGGAGAAGTTTTTCACTGTGGTCTTTTTTGTTTCAGGTGGGGCGGAATGAGGACCTCCAGCGAGATTAGTTTATGATCTGATCTCACCAGTGAGGGGTATACTTCGGTGTTGAACATTTTGATCCCATGTTCGTGATGATGAGATCAAGTATGTTTTCTCCTCTTGTGGGGATGGTGACTAGTTGTTCCATGGCATTTGAGTTTATGAACTCCAGGAATCTTTGGGTTAGAGTGTTCGGGCTTGAGTAGTGTTCCCAGTCTATATTAGGGTAGTTAAAGTCACCTAGTATGATGGTGTTTGGAGATACATTTATCCTCCAATGTTTTCAGGAAGGCCATGTGAGGTTCCTGAGTTTGAGAGGGTGGCCTGTAACATGCTACAAATTGCAGAGCAGTCTTGCCTATGGTTAATTGCACCTGGATGGTCTCCGATGCATCATGCGTTGCCACCAACCTTGAGGTGTGGGTGTCCTTTATGAATATGGACACCCCCTCCTTTCTTGGTGTTGTCCGGATTTTGGGGCGGGCATGATATGAGGTGAAACCTGTTAGTGCTGGGGTGCTCTCAGGAGCCTTGAACCAGGTTTCTGTCACAGCACAGACATCGATGTTCTCCATATTGAGAAGGGCCTCGAGTGCGTGCATCTTGAGATTGAGACTTCTGGCATTGAGCAGCATTACCCTTAGTTTTTTTCCTTTTTGGTGTTCTAGGGTGGTAGGTTTAGAATTTGAGCCTTGCCTAAAAAAGGCACTATGGGGGTGGCAAGTAACACAGAATTAGCATCCAGCTAGAATCCCTAAGAGAAGCCACCAGTTTACTTGGAGATCTTTTCACATGAGAATACATTGTGCAAGGGGGATCCATGGGCAAATAGACTGAAATGGCTCACAAATTACCTTGACAGAGAAGAAACAAAGGCCATAGGTTAGTAACCCACACAAATATTGTAAACCAGAGAAACACTAGCCCCAAATTGTCGCTGCTTATCTTGTTGATACCATCTAGAAAACTTTTTTCGTTTGCTTAGAATGATTTTCTAGTATCAGGCTTTCCTAACCATGTTAGTACCCGCTGCACTTTTTCAGTATTAAGAACCTACTATCCAGACAGTCAGTTGAAGTTTTTGCTGGCTCAAATGTATCAGACACCTCTATTCTTGTGTGACTAGATCCAGTCTGTGAGGCAATGTGTGGTAATTGCCCTGGGCCATTTAAAGAACCACTGTTGGCTGGGCCACAAGGGAATCACCACAGTGATCTTGGGAGATTCTTTCTGAATCTTCAGAAGCACCATAGATATCAGTAAAAAGGGTGGAAAAGCAAACAGGAACATTCCTATCCATGCAAAGGAAGGGGCATCTGTCTTCCAGGCCACACTACAAGGACTCCTGCAGCAAAATTTTGCCAGCCATTTGTTCAGCAAAGAGAGTTCTTCTTGAGGATCTCCAAAGAGACAGATCAAATTTTGGAAGACTAGTTTCCAATCATGAGGTTCTGCCTTTGTCCTGCTCAGTTTGTCTGACACACACTTTTGCTCTGATAGTATGTAGGATGCCTGGAGTATATTGTGTTGTGAGGCTATAGCCAAAGCTAACAGGGCTAGTATGCACAGGAGTAAGACCTGGTTCTCCCTTCCTTATTGATGTACTATATGATTTTAGTATTCTCTGTAACAAGCTTTATGAGGTGCAAGGATCCAAAGGTGATTCAAAGAGTCAAGTGCCTTGATTACAGCAAGCAACGGTTTTATATCTTTGGACTTACATCTGTTCTTGTTTTCCCAGATCCCCCTTGACACAGCTCCCCAAGCAAAGTCTGAAGCATCTGTGGGGACTGACTGTTTAGAGCAGTGCTAAGTGAAGGGGATAAATGGATTCAGGGATATTTGCTGTCTCCCCCAAATGATTTCTCTTCTGACAAATCCCAGAACTGGAACTTGAAGAGATAAAGCGTGTTCATTCATCTCTTGGGCTGAAAACTATGTCCACACTCTCTGTGTTTTTTTTTTTCTTTTTAAACTCTTATAGCCATGTTCTGTATTATTTAACTGTATCTCAGCTGAGTCACACTATTTCTATGTCATAATACACCGAGAAGGTTTGTGCTGAAATCATAAATAAACAAATAAACATGTCTTTACTTATTATACATTTAACAAAATAAAGTCATGTTATTAGTGTCGCAGCAGTACACTCAGGTAGTCAGTGATTCATGAACCTACAGATTGCCTCATGTCTGGCATACAGGAGTAAAGCTTGGTACAAACTACAAAAATAGATACTCTGAGTATGTGTGAAACAATGGGTCAGAGTAAGCAGCTGGAGTAACGGGATGTGGCGTCCTTCATAAATGGTCCAGCCTGTTGGTGCACTTCAATCCTATATAGAGCATTATTTAGTTAAATGACAATTACCATGGCAACTGTTTATTCACTTTACATACCTGTAGATGTTTGACTTCTTACCTCAAACACATTAGAGAGATGTTTGACTTCTTACCTCAAACACATTAGAGAGATTCTAAAATAGTACACCACTTCCCAGTTCTTCAGTAAGAGGTGATGAGTCTGAATCAAACAACCTCCCCCATAAAAAAATACTATTTATGTCCTGTGGAGTCACTTAAAATGGCTAAACATACAAATGTATTACAGTGATAATGACAGCAAATAATTTTAACTATGTGCTTTTGACAATACACATTTCTGAGATGTACAGAAAAATAATGACTAATGATTCTTGTTTTATTCTGTTAATCCTCATTGATAAGAACCAGATAAATGTATTATAAGATAGGGAGTCATTGTCACAAATCAGCTTTTCATGTACTTTGTTAGTACAGGTTGTAAAATACATATAATTTATATACAGCATTATTGGTGATGATAATTAATACTACTGTGTTCCATTGTAACATGTAGGTTACAGAATGGCACATTACACCATTTAAACATTTATATCTATGGTACTGCCTTTAGCATTTGAGAAACAGGAGAGCACAGGTACACAGCTCAAAAAGTATAGATTTTAAAAAGCTGTTCTAATTTACAAACAATGCTGAGATGCCTGTTATGGATATTTTTCTCCATGGCACAATTTAAGCCCAGAGAGGGGATTTTCCATAACAAATGCATTATCTGCTCAGTCATGCTACTTAAACTACCTGCGAGGAAACCGGGATGTTCAAATGCTTATTTGTATGCAAGCTACTAACTTAAAAATTATCCGTTTTGTGACTATGAAATTATATTTGTGTTTATACATGTCTCATTGGAAGGAGAAGAGGGGAAACAAAACACAACAGATGTTGTAAAACAATTGTTTTAATAGCATTCAAGTCCCCAGAAACACAACATGACCTTAAATGGCTGTGACATGCTTCTGAATGCTTTTGTGACAGATTGTTCTTTAATCTGTTATAACATTTTATACATATAACTGAATAGTTGTATTCTCTGTCTTCCTTTTCAGAGAAGGGATGTTTGCCAAGACAAACAAAAATTTACATTGCACATGAGACTTCCTGTATCATTATCAAACCTAAAATTCATGTACATAAGATAATAGCCTAATAAACATTTTGTCTTACTTCAGAATCATCTTTTAGCCATGACAATACACTTATTTCAATTTTAATAGATCTGATTACATGTGCATTTCTATGCCCGCAATTCCTTTAATTTTCTAAAATCATTTACAATATCCCCTTATTGACTTCATATAGTACCCCTTATTGGCTTCATATAGTAACCTTACATGATGAAAATACAGAGTTGTACAGAAAAAGTCAAGAGAAAATTGTACAGATCTTATTCTATTGTCAGACGTCTACACAAGCTATGTTACACTGACTTACATCACAGAACCACTTACAACACAGAACAAACATAAAACTTCAATGGCTGGATTAAAGTCTGCCAACATTATTCCACTTGCAATGTTTTTCATGTCTTTTTCTTAATGTTGTGTATTAAGGATGACTGCAAAAATATATAAGACCATAAGAATGCCTTATAGGTGCACAGGTTCATCGGTAAGTACTAGGCTAGTTGCCCTTGTGGGCCATTGTAAGCCTAGCCAATTTACCTTTTATAGGTTCATAGGTATTTAATAGGCTAATTACCACAAGGGACTTTTTAAGCCTAGCCATACACTCCAAGTTTCTGACAAGGTCTGATACCCTTGATACGTGTAAGCATGGGGCTGGGAGATGAACCATTTTCATGTTACCTGTGTCCATTAGAGACATAGGTGCCAAACCAGGGATGAATTTCCGGTTTGCCATCCAGTTGTCCAAGTTACACTTGAATTAGGTTAGGGAACAACTCTGCTTCAAATGGATGAGAAGTCCATAGATGTGGTAGTCTCCTGGATACATACCTATCCCTCCAGCAGGTCCTATTTATATCACAGGCAAGGTTTAACTCTTTAGAATGGGTAATTCTGGTGCTGCTTGTTTTGTGGATAGGCATGAGATAAAACAAAGTGGGGTCTGATAATGCCCTGTATGCCAGGTATAGATCTCCCCTCAAAAGTCAGTAGAAGACAGGGATAGGGGCTTGAGGTGGTCTGCATAGGATGTTTTTACTTACACCCTGAATTCTTTTAGTGAGAAACCTCTGTGGATGTTCCAGTTGTTGGATATGCCTGGTTAGGTACACACCAAAGGAGGTACTGTACTCAGTGATAGGTCTGATGAATACCAAACAGAGTGGAACAATTACTTCCTTGGAGTTAGATGCCATATCTTTGTTTATAAGTTGCACAGCATAACATGATTTCCCTACCACTGCAGACACATGATTGTGAAAGGCTAGATTACTATCTGTGTGTGTCCCTAAGTCCCTGACTACTGGGTCAGCTCTAAGGGGTATGTTGTCAATAGGATAGATACCAGGACTGGATGACTTCCCAAAGGTTACTATTATTCATTTCTTGGCATTTAGTTTTAGTCCATGACTCTGACACCAGTTGTTTGTCTCTTGGAGAACATTTGTGGCAGTGTGAGATTCAATGACAGCTCCTAATTTGCAATCATCTGCAAATTTAGTCAGCCAGAGACCACTGACATTGGCCTTGACTTCTGAGAAGTAAATGCCAAAAAAGAGTAGTCCAAGGCATCTTCCCTGAGGGACTCCACTTGTGACCGGCCACTTTGTAGAGGTAGACTCCCTAATTCCAACTTCCTGTGTCCTGCCTGTGAGCCAATTGGCTATTCACTGGGTGACATACAGGTCTGTACCTAACTTCTTGAGTTTGTCAACAATGTCTGAGCAGGGTAGTCTGTCAAATGCCTTAGCCAGGTCAATATAGGCAGTGTGACTGATTTTTGTCCTCATCCTTTGCTTGGGTGACCTTCTTAATGAAGTCCACCAAGCTGAGTAGGCATGATCTGCCTTTGATGAAACCAAACTGGGTTGGGTCCAGTGTCTGGAAGTTTACTATATCTCTGTTGATCATTTCCATAATAATTCTTTCAATGGCTTTAAGTATAAGGCTAGTGAGGCTTATCGGTCTACAGTTTCTAGGGTCTGTAGATGGCTCACCTTTGTGCAGAGGGTTTGTGCTTGTAATAACCTCTCATTTGGTTATAGATAGGCCCTACCCATTCCTTGGTCGATAATTATATGTTATCCTTAATAAGAATAACTGAGAACATACCATACATAATTTGAAAAACCCATGCATTGGATAAAGCATTTAGAAGCTGCCTCTGTCCATTAGTTGTACAGGAAGCAGTCCTGGGTAAAATTTTCTGTTTAAACCAAAGTCGGCCAGCACTCGAGCAAACCAATATTTATTAAATAGAACTACTTTCTACAATCCTATCAATAATCACAAACATAAATTGAGCAGTTAGATGTTTAGTAGTATGTTTATAAAGTGCGTTAGATGTGTGCTTGTTTCTAATATCACTTAAATGCCCTAAGATTCATATTCTAAATGGATGCAATGTTTGTCTCACATAAAAAGTGGAACAAGTACATGTAACTAAGTAGATAACCCAGTCTGTACTGCAATTACCAAAGATGTGAATATGATAAACTTTAGACGTATTTGAGGTGGTGATTTCTTTACTCTTCAATACATGTTTGCAATTAGAACGGTGACCACATGGAACACAACCCATTAAAACGACTCCATCCAATATTGTTTGATTTGGATACCTACAATGAATTTTGTTCTTGTAATGACTGAAACAGCCTCCTAATGTTTTGCCTCTCCTAAATGAAAAGCGTCATCTAGATGTTAAAATATCACATAATCTATCATCTGCTAATAAGATGTCCCAATATTTCTGTATTAGATCCATAAAACCAGAAGTGTTATGTCTGTAGCTGATAATTAACCTAATAGCATGTTTGTCCTTATGATCTCTGTTCTGATACTTTAATAGGTGTGACCTATCACAAGTTTTGGCAAACTGATCAGTCTCAGTGACATAAGATCTCAAATACCAGCTTTCATAAAATCTAGTAATCAACACATTCACAAAATCTGGTAATTAACTCATCTTGCTGTGATGTAAAGGTTTCATTGGAAGAGCAAATTCCATGAATCTTTAGAAATTGGGATTTAGGAATATTATGTAACAATGTGTTGAACTGCGGATGTTTACAAAAATCATGACTATCCAAAGTCCCATCTTTCTTACAAGTCACATTAACATCCAGAAAAGAAATCAGATCTGTATCATAATATACAGTAAATTGGATACCCTACTTATTGTAATTAACATACTGAACAAATTCCATTAAATATTCCACATCCGACTTCCATACCATCCAGCAATTATCAAGAAACCTATACCAAATAGTCTCATCCAAAAATAAATTATGATTCCTATCATATATGGTTTGTTGCTCAAGGAAGCCCATAAATAGATTTACATATACAGGTGCAAAAGATGCACCCACAGCTGTATCCTTCAATTGAAGATAGCACTCCCCATTAAAATAAACCATGTTCTTATTAAGAACATGCTCCTTTATTCATAGCAGGAATGTACTGAAACCAGGACTATACAGTGGAATATGTTGAAGCCAATATTCCAGAGCCATAAGGCCGGCCCAATGTCGTATAGTTGCATAAAGTGCTCATATATCCAAAGTACACATAATACAGCCTGGCTCTTACTGCATATCAGAAATGATATTCAAAATCTCCGTAGTGTCCTTAATCCTGGCTCTAAACCCCTGCAACAATGGTTGAAGTTATTTAATGAGGAATGCAGACAGTGGTTCAGTTAAAGATCCATTTCCTGAAACTATGGGCCTACCTGGTTGTAGGTAAATATCTTTATGTATTTTATGCAGTAGGTAGAGTTGCTGTGGTAGAGGGCCCTGTACAGTTAGGTAAGCAACTACTACCTTACCAATGATACCTTCACCTAAGGCAAGTTGTAAAAAAGTTTTCAGTATCCATCTAGAATTTATGAGTGGGTTCAGTCGCCATTTTAGCATAAAATCTGTCATCAGACAGTTGCTTCTGGGCCTCTACCAAATACATAGACCAATCCATAACCACTGTAGCCCTTTCTTTATCAGCAGGAACAATAACCAAATTAGAGTTGTTATGAAGATTGTTTAAAGCCTGGACCCCCATTTTAGTTAGATTATTTTTAGAAAAACTAGTATCACATCCAAACCCAAAATGTAGATCTTTGAGAACACACTGTTGAAAACTGTCCACATGCTTATTCACAGGAGTATTAAATTTAAATTTATAAAATCTAAACTCAGTCCGTGATTCAAAAGACTGATCATTAGTGCCAAAATGTAACTTTAAGTTGAGAAATCTACAAAAAGAGACAACATCATTAGCAAAAACACTTTCACGCACAAAAAACAGGAACAAAACTCAAACCTTTGTTAAGTAATTGTATTTCTACATCTGATAGTGATGCAGAAGAAATATTATGTACATTACATGTGGTATTTGCTGAGATACCAAAAGATGTAACAACATTTCTAGCATGGAGGCCTGATTTATTGTTTTCTACCACCTCTTCCTCTGATCCTAAATGGTGGACTAAACTTCATTTTTTTGAAGCTGGTGACTCTTGTCTGCATTCATTTTCCGTATTCATAATGGAGGAGGAACCCTCCCCAGAGGTTTCACTAATATTAATATTAGTTTTTTTTTCAAGAAAGATTTTTTCCTCTTTCTTTTGTTAATGGTATGTCCCAGATCTTTATCAGAAAACTTAACATTTTTCTGTTGGCCAAATGGTCTACCATGGTTGTAATCTCTGACATCCCTATTAAATTTACAGAACTTTCTATTTCTGAGTTGTTTTTCAGTGTCAATTAAATCCTTGGTCAGCTTTTGAAAGCAAGCTTTAAATATGGGGTGACTATCAAATGATTTCACCTCCTCACATATTTTACTAACTTCAAAAATCAAATGTGCTACCCTCCTTTAATAAAAGGCAAGTAGTACTTTCACAAACCATATGCATACATTTGTTGTTCCGCAGCCCATTCAGCCAATAAAACTTCATCAGCTTGACCAAAAAGAGGTTGTATAGGAATAGGTAAACCTCTTGGTCTAATGCCCCTAGATTTATAGGCTTAATTAATTGTAAATGCCTCACATTAGATCTAAGGTTATTCATAGACTTGGCAAGTCTAAAGAATGCCTGAGTATATGACAAATCCAGATTTGATCATTTGACCCATGTAATGGATCAGTATCAGGCCCTACCCCAAATACCTGAATATCAATTTTGTCCACAGACAAACCGTTGAGTATGGCCATCAAATCCATATTAATACCAAAAGATTTTAAAAGATGTCAAGGATATATAGTTAACCTAATACTCAAGATTGCACTGGTCACAGAAAATTCTTATATAACAACCCCTGTCATATATACAAACAGAAACAAATACAAAAAAAGCAAAAATACTTCTATAAAGAAGTACTAAGGATCCTATAGTGATATACCTCATGTATAGTACTCATATCATTGATGTTACAATTCACAGTGTATAGATTCCTAATAAAGTGAAATCCAAACAAAGAATGATAAACTCTGTAGTACTTGGAATAAACTGTACCATGGTCTTAAACCAATAAAGCAACAATCAAATATAAAGTGTTCCAAAACACTGAAAAAGTGAGTGATAACAGTCTGAGTATCAGTCCGTCCATTTTTCACAAAGAGCTGCTGTACTTGACATGAAGAAGTGCACAAGAATTCACAGCAAAAATGGCCCTCCAAAAACATGGACAAGTTGCATTTTTTGTTTATGTGTAGTAATATATAGATTTGTTTCTGTGTTTAGCGCAATGTCAATTCAAATCCTTCAGTGACTTCTGGACATGTGCATTAGTTGATTCGCTGTTTAAAAATTCGGCTTTGTTAACATTTGTACATGTGAAATTGAGATGTTTTTGTCTCGTCTTTATGAATTTTGGTGTTATGGTATTTTAATCTACTGAAGTAGATCCCTGTGTCTATATATACTGGGCAGTGATATATATATATATATATATATATATATATATATATATATATATATATATATATATATATATATATATATATATATATATATATATATATATATATATATATATATATATATATACACATATAACATTAGATTAAGTGGTAGCAAGTCTCAAACATACACGAATGACATAACAATATAATATGGTAAACCTGAATCTCATGCAATCTATTTTGTAACTTAGATTTCATTTTGGAAATAGAGGGGCTAGGTTTTTAATGGTAGGAGTAGATTTCATTGTACATTTAATCTCGGTCTTGGTGAAAGGGAGTGTTCTTTCCTCATCTAGATACTAAGTTATATGTCTGTCATCACTATTGTATACAGGAAACAACTTATTGATAGGTTGCTAAGATTTGTAAATGACTGTTATACATATGAACTTTATTGATAGTTTATCATTTCTACTTTCATGGTTTATGGCAAAGTATATATT
The DNA here is from genome assembly GCF_019279795.1 of Protopterus annectens. Classification (NCBI taxonomy): domain Eukaryota; kingdom Metazoa; phylum Chordata; order Ceratodontiformes; family Protopteridae; genus Protopterus; species Protopterus annectens. The sequence continues at coordinate 1,084,206,877 of NC_056725.1, forward strand.
GTAATGTGTTTAATATTTTATTGGGTAGCACAGGTACATAAACAGTAAAATAAAATAGCCAAGAACATTTTTATGTTTGTGGTGAAGAAGGTTTTAAGTGAAAGTTGAATGAAAAATAAGCTCTAGCTTAAGTAACACATATGCATTAGGCTTTGTACCCCTCAATCCATCAGAGTAATATTCCTTTTCTAGTTATGATATTAAGCTAAGGGGTTTATGACTAATTAAATGGAATATAAATTGACTCATGAATGAGGAAAACAGAAGGAGGGTATTCCATTTTATAAATGTTGCAAAAGCAGATATCCATTTAGATGCAAATGGGCATCAAATATTATCAAATGGTGGACATAGCAGATAGAAGTTTGCATTGTTACTGTGGAAGAAGAGGAGTTTCAGCCCTAGATGCATGTAAGTATTCTTTAATGATTTGCAGCAATTAAGGAAAGTTATCAGCCTTGAGGTTATCAAAATCTGCTGTTTATTTTCTGCCAGAATGTACTACATCAGAATTTAGGGAGATAATGTCTCATATCTTACATTTACAAGAAGGGGTACTTGTTTGCATGGGGGCTGGAATTACTGTAACTATCAAAACTAAAGAAGTAAATTAGAGCCTTAGAAGAAAGAGGGTTGTCAGAACTGGGAATACAACAATCGTAGGGCTGGAAGATGAAAGGACTAAGAGCAAACCCTCATGAAATTTACCTATGTTTCAGGTATACCTTAAATTGCTGTGAGACTAGACAGCGTGCATATATTGACAGAGTTAATATATTTGATAGAAATTTTTGAAGTTATGGCCACATTAGTCTCTCACCACACAGCTATAGTCTATAACCCAGATATTAGAGGAAGAGGAAACACCAGAGACTTGGAATTATTATCAGAAAAAAGGTTATACTTGTTAAATGGTTAGGAGAAATACTGAGATAGGAAATAACAGAAGTAACAGATCGTGCTAGATAGTGGTGTCATGGGACTTGAAAAACAACATAATAAACTGGATATAAATATATATATATATATATATATATATATATATATATATATATATATAGGGGAAGACTGGAAAAACAATACATTACAAATGATCGGTTTATTGGTGGACGTAAACAGGTTAGAAGAAGATAGAAATGAGAAAAAAACTCAGATGAGCTTATGAGCTTATGAGAAAAAAAAAAAGCTTGTGTAACAATGTGAGGTATTTCCAGCTATGCTAGGAGAAGTGGGGCAGTGGATGTGCAACAAATGCCAGCATATCTAGTTGGACTTTTTTAAAGAAATATATCTCATTTGCATATCACACTGATGTGTACAGATGTTTCTGTTGAAAAATGTATTTGTAAAGTTGCTTGTGTTAAAAATGTATCAGCAATGTGCTCTGCTGGACAGAAAATACATTTACATATATATCTGCCTGTACTGTATTATACCTGAATAAATGTATACATTTTAACAGGGAATACAGGAAGAGAAGAGGATAAACTCAGCTCCAGCTAACTTTGAGAAATAGTAAGAAATTAAATTACTAATTTAGGACATAAATATTGTATCTTACAGTTCTCAATGCACCCAGAGACAAAAAGTCTGTACTAGGAAGCTTTCTGCAGTGTCATCAGGGAGAACTAATTGCTACTCTGGAAGGGTGAAAGTTTGTAATTGTTTTATAACTTCTAGGAGATGCAGCATATCTTAGCAAGACTCTCTCTGTGAGTATTATCGACACTTAGGTGCTAAATCCTGGCAGTTTCTAGTAATGGTGGGTTGCATGAGAACCAGAAGTCAGATGACCAGATGTATGTGATGTCATTCTGTAATCCTTCACTAAAACAATTGTTAATACTATTTGAGACTGAATTCTCTGAGCACTCTGCTGTAACCTGACAAAAAAAGATCTATTACCTACTTCATCCTGCCTTGCTTTAGTAAGTAACCAGGGAATAATAATTATTTAGATCAGTCTGGAAAGTATAGTGAGAATAGTTAAGTATTGTTTTTTTCTGTAACTGTGTAAACCCGTCCACCTGTGTTATTTTTAATATTTCCTGTGAATGAAACTTTGGTGTCTATTGTAAATAGATATATAGCATTTTCATGTTCTTTTGCTATTTATTATTAAATATATCTAAACTTTTCATTGTGGCTGGTCCTTTAGAGAATATTTTAACCTTTTAGAGTACTTATATCTATTGGAGACACTCGGGCCACTCCTGAAAGCCTGTCTGTTTGGTCAACATTACAATTTATATTAATATTAATCTCACTCAGTATAATTAGGTACCTTTGCAAGAGTCTTAGAGTAGCTGGCTTTGGGGGTGTCTGGTGGCAGAGTAACTACCTTATGTTGTTGACAGAAGGGGGCATAGTTAGTAAATCTGTGCCTGCCTTTCCTAGGTGTGTGTGTGTGTGTGTGTGTGTGTGTGTGTGTGTGTGTGTGTGTGTGTGTGTGTGTGTGTGTGAGTAAATCAAATTTCAAAGGATGTGTGTGTCAGCTACTTGGAGCAGGGACATGAAGCACTGGTTTCACAGAGAGAGTGCTGGAGAACTTGGGTTGGGCATTGTGCTGATGTCTCAACCCTATAGCTGTACCAGTGGGGGATCTTACTGGTGACCTGCTGGGAGACAGATAGTGAAATCCTGCCCCAGACTGAGTGTGTTCCCTGTGTGCTCTTAAGGTAAATTATGCTTGATGAGGACAGCTGCATCTGGAAGTACTGGGTATATCCATTTTTTTTTCTGAGTGATGGTCCCTCTCCAGTGGCAGTGGTAAGGATTCAGGCTCCTTGACTACTGCCCCAGAATAGCAATGTCACAGCTTGTAAAGAAATAAAAAGTAAAATTATCGAATTAGTGGGCAGAAAATATAAATGTTGTATGGCAAATAAAAAGGATTACATTTTAAGATATCCTTTGATACAGGTATATTATTTATTTATTTATTTACATTTGTTAACCAGGAGAGTCCGACTGAACACATGTCCATTTTTAGCAGAGGCCCAGGGAGATAAGCTCCACATTAAGTATTACTTACATTATACAGTTAAAAAACATAGCATTTAAAATACAGACATTACTCCAGCTGAGAACATGACATGAATAAAACATAGATGTGAAATAGCTGTAGAACATAGTACAATTTTAAAATATGGTGACATATACTAAACATGGCTACAAATGAAGTTGAGATTCATCAATGAACAACTGATACAATCTGTTTTTGAGGTACATAGCCATTAGCAGTTGTTGCTACAAGAAGTTAGTACTATGTGGTAGGTAGCTGGGAACATGAGTCGCCAAACTTGCTAAGAGTGGGTTGTTGACAGGGGGCCGAGAGAGATAGTGGGTGGGTGGAGTGGATGGTATTAGAGGGGGTTTAAAAGGGCATATCTGGCAAGTTTTTAAGTGTGATTTTAGTTAGGATTTAAAGCGGGTGCTAGAAGTTACAGAGGTAATTGAGGATGGGAAGGAGTTCCAGAGTTTGACTATAGTGCAGAAGAATAATGCTTCTCCAGCAGAGTTATTGGCTCTTGTGACCTATAGGAGGTTTTTGTGGCTGGATCTTAGTGATCTTGTGGTTATGTAAGGTTGGAGAAGATTCTGGAGAGATGGGACTTTTAGTGGTTGGTTTATTAGTTTGTATGTATTTGTTAGTGGCAAAGTTAAGATAGCATAAAAAAAAAACAAGTTGTAGATTAGTTGTTCTTCAATAAGACAGGAGTGACACTGATAAAGCTTAGGGACATTTCAGGGGAACAAAGAATATATTTTCTTTCCTATAACAATTCACAAAGAGATATCTTGCAATGAGATGGGTGATTATTTTGGAGGGAGTTGAATCTCTCTTGATTGATTCCAGAGCAGAAGAAAACACAGCTAGTCAAAGTCAAAAGAATAACAGAAATATTCAAAAACTTAAAACATGGAAAGGGGGTATAATTCTCCGGTCTCCCAAGCCTTACTTTTAGATCTTAATAACAGGCGAATTCCAGACTTACAGAAACAGACAGTCATTATTGCAATCTGTAAGGACTGGCAGAAAAAGTCTCCCATCATCATATTGCTCAATATTTGTTTTCAGCCATGATTATAAAATGTATACAGCACCGATAGCAAATATGCTGATGGAAGACATCACAGTATTGATAAATTCAGACAAAAGAGAACTTGTTAAAGGTGAAAAGACACAAGATAATATAATCGGGGGAGCTCTGATTGCAAAGCATGTTAATGCTCAAAATACAATTATGACTTTAGTTGGTCTAGATGAAGAAGTGATATTCAATCGAGTTGAATGGAAATATTTATAAAAGGTTATGACTAGGCTCAGGTTTGGAGTCACTTTTTTGAATTTAATAACAGAAGTGTATGGTAACACAATGTCTAAAATTAAAACACAGACACAACTATCATTCCCTGCTGAAGTTACTAGAAGTATGAAGCAAGGCTGGCCTAGTTCACCTATTTTATTTGCATTGTATTTAGAGCCTTTGACACAAGCCACGTGAACTTCAGACTTATTTGTCCTACAATGGAATTAATCGTATTTGAAACTTGTATGTATATTTGAATAGAAAGAAAGCAGAAGTAAAGAACTGGAGAATAGTAATGTGAAAACTTGATCAAAAGGTACAGGCATTAACTTTTTATGCTTTTTTTTGCACTTATTTATTATTCATGTTTTCTCAAGGTGGTTGTTTGTAATGGTTTTAAATTAAGTAATCCAAACAAAAACGCCGTAGAGCGGAAAGCAGTACTCTTCCAATTCCAAACCACGAAAGTGACACCAAACAACTTCTTGAACGCTTTTATTGAAAAACCACATGCGTTTTCGTCCTTTTACTCTAGGACTTCATCAGATGAAACTATTTTAAAAAAAACTCTGCCTTTATACTTTATTAACTACACAATTAACCAATAAAACACAATTTCATTATTTTGAATAAACCAATGAATTTCTCATCTCATTAATATTTATTCCTGATTGAAGTTTAAAAAATGATCGTATGTATAAAAACAATACTTTTAAAGTCTGTTTATCTTTTAGATATTATTTAAAAGTTAATTTGACATCATATATTACAACATTGGGAAAGTTTTTCATTTGATTTTTATCATAAAAATCATGTTCATATTAACTTCCGTGCAAGAATTCGCAAGCATTAAAAACCTTAGTCTTGTACCCCCTCTAGTGTCGAGAAACTATATAACATACTAATTCATCTCTCAATCTATTTCTCACTTCTTATGTATTTGTTGTTGTGTGATTCCTACCTATTAATTTTCTGTGTTCATTAATTATGTCTAAATAAATTAATTAAATTACATATATATATGTGAATAAATAAATAAATAAATAAATACCTAAAATTATTATTTTTTAAAATTCTTAAAATTAATGTTTATATACAAAACTGTTCTGTAAACTAAACAACCCAGTGAATGTGACTTAAACTTTATTCGCTTTCACTTTTAATATTGGTCCTATGGATACATTTTCATTTAATCCAGGCCTTTTACAAGCATTTAAAAAGACCTGCCACCACAATTCCCTACTTTCTATAATCTCCTCCCATAGACCTCCCCTAACATCCTGCTGTACTTGTTCTAACCCAAAAAATAAATATTTTGCTCCTTCACAGTTTTTAAAGTGCCTATATAGTGCGTTAGTTTCTTTTCTTTTTCCAATATCATATATGTGCTCATATATACGTCTTTTAAAGACCCTTTCCGTTTTTCCAATATAAAATGATTGGCAGTTTTGACAAATTGCCAAATAGACTACCCCTTGGGTATTACAATTAATTCTGTCCTTACTTCTTATTAATCTCTTTCTACTTTCTATAAAAACTTCCTCCTTGTTCAAAATATATGGACATTGAGCACATCTCCCGCACTTAAATGTTCCCACTTTATTATTTACCCCAATCTTTTTGTATCTTCCATTTCCTTCTAGTTTTTTCTTTATGTTAGGGGGGTTCCTGAAAGTCACTTGTGGTGTCATGTTCTTAATCTCTTCTAAGTCTGTGATGGCAACAAATCTATCCCATTCCCTCTTGAATATCTGTTTAACCTCTTTATTTAAAGTATTGAACTCCATAATTAACCTTTTTACATTCTCATTTTTATTCACTGTCCTATTACATGAATCATCATTAAATACTTCTTTTGTTCCTTTTATTGGTTGAAATTTGTTTTTCCTACCTTTCTCAACCTCATCTCTTATTGCACTGATGAATTCTGATGGGTAACCCCTCTCCAAAAACATTGCTTCTAGTTTATTACATTCTTGATGGAAATCACCTTCATCACTTGTCATCCTCGAGCCTCTCACAAATTGGCCCTTTATAATGTTTTTCTTACAATGTTTTGGATGAAAACTATCATAATGTATGTACGAATTACAGAATGTGTTCTTCCTGAACACTTTAGTTTCAAATTTTCCATTTTTCTTGTAAATCTCCACATCTAAATAATTCATAACTTCTGCATTCATTACATAAGTAAATTTTAGAAAATTGGTAGTTTGATTTATATAAGTAAAAAATTCATTAAACTTTTCCACACTTCCTATCCAAAATATCGCTATGTCATCCAAAAATCTATGATAAAGGCACCAATATTGCCTAAAAACAGAGTTAGTTATAAATTTCTCCTCCCATTTGCCCAGCACAATATTGGCAAAAGTCGGGGCACAAGCTGCCCCCATTGAGACTCCTGAAATCTGTTTGTAATATTCTCCATTGAACATCAAGTAGTTGTATTTTAAAATGGAGTCCATAAGGGTCACTACGGTTACTTTTTCTTCGTGTGACAACTTCTTGTCACCATACACACTTTCCTCAAATAATTCCATACCTTCAACATGCGGTATACTAGAGAAAAGATCTATAATGTCTATTGTAACAAAAATTATATTTTCATTATATATACTTGTAGAGAGTTCTCTTAGGAAGTCCCAAGAATCTCTTAAGATGATGTCATTTTTCATCCATAGATGTTTGACTTTATTGTCTACATATTTAGCTAATGGGGTGATTTTTGCTCCTTCCGCTGAAACAATCGGCCTCAAAGGGGGGTCAGATTGATTCTTATGAATCTTGGGTATGCCAAACATTGTTGCTACCCTTGGCTTTTTTACCTCTAAATATTTGTAAGTTTTGATATCCATTACTTTGTCCATTAATAAATTTTCAAGCATCACGTCTATTTTCTTATATGCTATCACCACCTCATTTTTAGAGGCAACCGAATATTTTCGTTCATCTAACAAAATTGAATACATTTTAGTGTCATACATGGTATTCTCCATGATGACAATTCCACCCCCTTTGTCCGGTTTCATCACCCTTACCTTAGCGTTCTCAATCATTTCATTCAAAACTTCCCATTCCTCTTTCCTCATGTTAGTCATGTATTTATTCTTACTCATGTCCTTCTTTTCTAATTTTCTGATTTCTTTTTCCAAAACATTTTCAAAGTTTTTTATTTGAGGTGCTAAAGGTGGGTTAAATACCGAACTTCTTTTCAATTCATCTGTCACCATTTTTGTTCCTTTCATGCCCATTTTAGAAGCCAAAACAGTTAAATTAATTTTTCTAGTGAATAACTTTATATCCAATATTGTACCAGTCACATTTCCTTTTTTCACTGGGTTGTATTTCAATCCTTTACTCAACAGTTCAAAATGTTCCTTCTTTAAAATCATATTACTAAAATTGTAAATGGTGAATCCTTCAAAATTGCCTTTAATTTCATTCTCAAAAATTATACTGCTCTCATTATTCCTATTGTTTATGGGGACCAGGGTACTCACTAATAGTGTCTCCCCCTCCCCCTTCTCCCCCCCCTCACCTGAAAATTTCTTTCCCTGTTATGAGATTCGTAATACTCTTGATTATCCATCCCTAAAGGTGGAAATTCGGTGTCATAGTTGTACTCACCATTCTTTCTTTCACTATTTCCTTCATTTCTATCCTTATTGTTATAATTGTTCCTAAAATTTCCTCTCATATTCATTATTGTTGGTTTTGGGTAACTAGTATTGCTTGCATATTCTTTTATGTCTCTATTTAACTTTCCCATTTTTCGTTTAATGATGTCTTCACATTTCAAATCTATTTCCTCTCTCATTTTAAAATATCTCTCTCTCTCCTGTTTGATCCCAAAAATGAGATCTTGTTTAATGTTAGCGTCAAGCTCCTTAATTTCCTGTTCAATAACTGTTAATTTATTTTCATTTTCCTCAATAATAAGCTGTATAACTTCTAGTCCACATTTGTTAAAAGCTTTAACTAAATTCACATGAAACGAAGACCCTAATTGCACATTATTAGGGTATTTGTAAACCCTGAGTCCCTTAGGGACTATTTCCTTGATTAAACATTCATTCAAATATGCATTTTCTATCCTTAGTGTCCTAAATTTCAACATTAGTTCATAAAGTTTGTCAAGCTTTTCAATATATGTCGTACCATCATTATTGATTTCATTTTCAATGTCACTTTCAAAATTAAACAAATAATTTTTCTTTAACCACTCATTAGTGGTTTTATGGTTCGGAAAAACAGTACCTTTGGTGTTTGGCCTAGTTTTAGGTCTCGCACCCTTGTCCATAT
>NC_056725.1:1084220494-1084280494 GCF_019279795.1 Protopterus annectens
TCACCTCTGGCATCATGCTCAGTGAGTGGTGCACAGCTACAGTTATCCTGCTCCACAAGGGGGGAATCCACCTTGGACCCCGGGAACTATCGTACCATTAGCCTAATGAGCCTGATCTGCAAAGACATGGAATGCATTATCATGGAACTTAAAAACAAAGACATTGGCAACCTTCAAACACTGGATCCCACCCAGTTTGGTTTCGTGAAGGGCCGATCTTGTCTCCTCAAACTGACTGACTTCGTTGAATCAGCCTCCAGGGTAAGATGGTCCACACAGTCTATCTGGACCTCACCAAGGCCTATGACAACATCCGTCACTCTGGAATCATAGATAAACTTACTAAGCTGGGCATTAATCCCTACGTCACACGATGGGTCACAAACTGGCTTACTGACTGAACCCACACTGTAAAAGTAGCCAACTCCAAATCCATCTCCAGACAAGTGACAAATGGAGTACCTCAAGGTTTGGTCCTGGGACCACTCTTGTTTGGCATCTACTTCTCTGAAGTACAGGCCAACACAAAGGGACTCTGGTTAACAAAGTCTGCATATGAGTGCAAACTGGGAGCCATTATCGAATACCCAAATGATGTGGATATCCTACAAAAGGGCCTTACAGAGACAGATGCTTGGTGCCAGAGCCACAAGCTCAAGCTCAATGCCAAGAAATGTATCGTTATCCCCTTTGGGAAAAAACATGCATCCATGAATTACCACATAAGTGGCAGTACACCAAACACCGAAAGTGTGATAAGGGACCTAGGGACACAGGTGGACAGTGGTCTCACCTTCAATAACCACATTGCCACAACAGTCAGGAAATCCTTCTATGTGGCACATCTCATTACTAAGGGCTTTTCATCCAAGAAAAAGGAGGTCATTGTCCCACTGTACTCATCCCTCATTAGACCCATTATAGAGTACAATGCCCCGTTTGGTATGTACCTCACAAGACATCTGCAACAGTTGGAAAGGCCCCAGAAATACCTCACTAAAAGAATCTCAGGCATAAAGCAGATGCCCTATGCTGACTGTCTAAAAAATCTCCAGCTATACTCTGTCACATAGCATCTACTCAGACGTGATCTCTGCTTAAGATACAAGACCATGTTGAACCCAGAGCTGTTGGACATGCTCCACTTAAAGAAATCCCAATCCCTCAGAGCCACGTGCTCCAGGGATCTAAACCTCATCATCACAATGAACAAAACATGCTGGAGGGATAGATTCCTGTCCCAGAGACTTCCCATTCTCTGGAATAGACTGCCCATACATGTCAAGCAGAACACCTCTTTGCCCCTCTTCAAAAGGAACCTTGACAACTGGATGGGAGATAGGAAATTCACCCCAGGGATTATGTCAGCCGCCCTGCTAGACAGAGGACCAGGGAAGTAAAATTCCTGGGAAAAAATAGCCGGGAAAATGTTACATCTAGGCTTGTATAGGCCCTAGGGCCAATAGCCTAGTACCAACCTATGAACCTATGAATAGCTCAACAGTGTAGCTCCTAAACCTGATGGAAATATTAGTTCCAGTAAGAGCTTTCGCAGAATGAACAGCATATTAAAGTCTGATAGATGTCCCATGCCCAGAACTGACAAGTTGATAAAAAACCCAGAAGAGATCAAATTCTTGATAACAATAGTTTTGACAGTAGCATACTAGCAGATGACACGTAGCCCATCTGATAAAGAAAAAACAGCCTTTATAAACAGTGATAGTCTGTTTAAGTGCAGAATGTTACCATCTGGCCACCATTGAACTCCAGTTACTTTTTCAAGTGTGAAGGATAAAATACTAAAGTTATTCCAATATGCTGCAACATACCTGTATTATGTGGTCAATGCTTCAGAGGACTGAGATTTAAACTTAACAGAAGTGCATGCAGTGTCAAAATCTGCAAAACAGGCAGGTCTGACTGGATGCTAAGAAAAATAAACTGGATATGGTGAAAGACAAGTATTTACGACATTCTATAGGCAGAGAGGAAGTAAAACTATAACAGAAAAGATATGCACTATAAGGAGCTGGTCTATACTTTCCATTAAAAGACAGATGAAGGCTTTCCTTGGACTAGCTGGTTATTGTAGGGCATGAGATTCACATGGATGCTACCTAGGCCTTTCTAAAACAAGGTTCTAATCCCAGGAAGAAGCAATTTCTTTTTAAGTTTTTTTCAAATGTAAGCATTCTTTAAGTGTTTCATTGGCTGCAAAAGAGGAGGGGCTTCACTGATACTGAGATTAAGGTGATTGTGAGGTTGGTATAAGACAAGCCTGAACTAAGCAACTCATGTAAATCAAGGGGATTATTGCTGTTGAAACTGACAGGGTGAGATGATTATTTATTTGTTGCCATATCAAAAAAGTCTTCCATTTGGCCTGCTAAAATTTCTTAATAGCAGGATTCCTGGCTTCTATCTTTTTTTCTTTTTTTTTTTAATTTCTCAAAATCTTTTGGGTTTCTGATACCATCACAGGAATGGACCCTATTCCTATGTCAAAGTATGATTAAAGTTCATGAAATCAATATTGTTTCAATCTTTGATGTTAGCCAAAATTGCTCTTTGCAGTACCCGCAATGTAATCAGTAATGACTCCTTCTGCAGCTCATATGGAGTTGCATATACTGGTAACATATCCAAGCATGATTGTAAATTATTTTTTATAAGACCTGTTTACCCTGCTACTAATGGAACTGTCTGGGTATCCCTCTTCCATATTGACCTCATTTCAGCCTGCAAATCCTGGCTTCTTTAATTTCTGCAAGTCTTTTGGGTTTCTAATACCATGATGCGAATGGACCCCATTCCTGAGTCAAAGTACGATTAAAGTTCATGAAATTTGTATTGTTTCAATCCTTGATGTCAGCCAAAAATAGACTTCACAACATCAGCAATGTGCCCAGTAATGACTCCTTCTGCAATTTGTACAGAGTTATATGTATTGGTAACACATATAAATACAATCGTAGATTCTTTTTTATAAGACCTGTTGCTCCTCCTACTATTAGAACTGTCTGGGTATCTTTCTTCTGCACTACTCTAGTTTCTGCCTGCAAATTTTGATATTTTATGGCTTTGTGTCTCTCTGTATGCAGACACTGTAGTCACTGGGTGCAGTGATTTCAATGATCAATGCTACTTTTGCCTTATTTTCATGGATCACTGTGTCTGGTTTCCTCGCATCTATCTTTTGAACTGTTGGTAATGGGTGATCCCATGTGATATAGACTTCATCATTTTCTATGATGCTTTGTGGCTCATGTTTCCAGTGTTTTTCAGCTAATTCAATCCCCAGTGCAACAGTCTTGCCACATTATTATGCCTTTCAGTATACAGTCCTTTTGCCATTAGTATGTCACAACCAGCAACAAGTTATGCAACTGTTTCCAATTCTGTTTTACAAAACCTACATTTGTCTGTTTCTCTCACATGTTCAATGGGCTTTGTAAACCAATGTCTGCATAGCCCACTATCTTATACCACCAATATTAACCATTCATCTATTGGTTTGAATTTGCCTCTCCTTAACAGTTCCTACATTTGATCCTGTTCGACATGAGGTTCTTGCAGAAATGTTCTGTACTTGCAAGTATATTTATGCATTTTCCACATTTCTTGCCTTCGCATCTGATCTTTCATCTTACAGTTTTTCTTTTGTTTGTTGGCACATTCCATTGCCACCTGATTTTTATCTGGTTTGATTTCTATTCCTGCTTGACATTGATATGCTTCTGCTAGACTAAGCAGGGAAGTCACCTTAGACTTATTCTCCTCATGTTTCAAAACTTTCACTATGTTTTTGTCCTGTGAGGTCAGCAGATATGGTTGCAGTCCCACAATTGCAGATCTATACATGTAATCAATTTCAAGGAGGCCCATAACTTAACTCCTTCAGAATGGGGATTATATAATCTTGGTATTCACTGATTTTTATAAAACATTTGTTGAGCTTGAAGCATTCTTCTTGTTTTCCTATTTAATCTATCCAACACATTTTGGGGCTAATCAGTCGCTCAAAAACTTAGGCCAGGAAGATCAAATTTGTTAATAGCTTGAATTTTTTTCCAAGATGTCAATTCTGTTTTCAGGATTAATTAAAGTTTTCTAAAATATTACCTACTGAGTCTTATTCACATTTTTTTCATATTTTATTGTTGATCCTTCATCAGTACCAAATATGCATGCACTCCCTGTTATTCAAGTTCTATTATATCACATTCTTGTCCCAAACTGATGTTTTCTTGGTGCTGCAGTTTTCCTAAATTAAAGGTTGTTTTTGCATACTTATCAAGACCAAATAATATTCTCATATCATCTGAAAAAGTTTTGACTACTTGTAGTTGTGCTTTCAGTTGCTCATCTGATGAGCTATACGATTTTAAATCATCAACAAAGAGAAGATGAGAAGTCTTTACACTTTGTTGTTTTCTAGAAGCCATATTATAGCCATGGCCTAATCTGTTAAGTAGTCAGCTTAATGGGTTAAGGCCAAGACAGAATAGCAGAGGTGACAGGGAGTCACCCTGCAATATCACCCTTTGGATTTTTATCCCTGGAATAATAATTTATCCTTTATCATGACTTAATTGCAAAGTGGTATGTCACTATTTCATGGTCATCATAATGTATTTGATCAGTGTAGGGTGTATCTTATACATTTTTAAGCACTCTTTTATCTATGAATGTCGGATACTATCAGATGCTTTTTTGTAGTCAGTCCATGCCATATTTAAATTCTTCTCCCTTTTACAGTTCTCCATTGTGACTTTAGAAAGCAACAGATGATCCTTTGTTGTATATGACATTTTTATTGCCATTTGGTTCTACTACCATGACTGAATTTTCTTCGAAATGACTATAAACTCTGTCAGTCATCAAGTCTGGTGTATAGTTTATATGTATTGGAAGGCAAGTTTTTGGTCTATAATTTTTAGGGTAGCTTGCAGATCCACTCTTAAGTAGAAGCACTGTGTTTCCTGTTGTTAGCTAAGTTGGTGTCTGTTCAATGTGTGTATATAAATAGTTCTTACTCATGGGTAAACCTTCGTGCAAAGATGTTAATACTTTTAACCAGAAGTTAGGTACTACATCTGGGCCTGGTGTTTTCCAGTTAGAGGCTTTTCTTAACTTTGTTTCAATCTCTCTGGCTGCTACTTCATCCCATTTCATATCCTGCACCTTTGAACTTCTTACTTCCTTTTACTTCTTCTATCCATATAGTATATTTGTTATGTTCCACAGGATCTTCATAAATACTTCCCCAAAAACATATCTATTTCTTCTTTATTTGGTGGTCTTTCAATTCCTTTTACGTGGTTTCCCAGTTCTCTATAAAACTTTTTGGGGTCATCACTAAATTGCTTATTTTGTACTTTTCTGTTATATTTATCTGTGTATCTTCTAAGTTTTTCTGCCTGTGCTATTTTTAGTTTATTTGTGATAGTGCATGATAGATTGTGATCCGTTATAATATTGCTCATTGCTTTTATCACGTCTATCTTTATGAGTATTCTTGTTGATTTGTTCCCTCTTCTATACTCCTCAAACAGTGACACTTTGTATCTTAACTGCTTTATAGTTTTCTCTATTCGATATTTCCATGACGGTATTCGATTTTACCCCTTCCTTTCTCTTACTACCCTGGGTTCATGTGGTAGACTTTTATCTGTTATTAATTTAGCTATACAATAATATGTCCAGTTTATTTCTGTTATATCGCATAAATCACTATGAACAGTCCTAATTACTGTGTTCACTTGTTTTATCAAACTTCTGATTTTTGGGGCTTTATTGACCTTTTTAAGTCTATTTCTTTCATTGATCTTAATATGTCTATCTATCTCTATTAAATCAAGCAACTTTTCTCTTAGCTCATTTTCATCTTAATTGATGTCACATTTTTTGTTCTTCATTTTCTCTGGGCATTTTGTAGAAAGTTTATAGCATCTTCCTGTGGCACATTCTCTTCAGTTTCATCCTGTGCCTTCCATTGCTCTGTCATATGTGGACTCACTGGCCTATGAATCCTCAACATTAATTGCTCTAGAGTTTCTACAGTTTTCTGTTCCTTCCCTTGCTGTCCAGCTTCAAGTGAACATTTGTACTGGTTTCCTGTGGAATGCCCAAAATATCTTCATATGACAACAGACCATTTAATTCCAGTTCCACTGCTTTCTCCTTAATTTGGATGTCTATTGCTCTATCCTGCTGTGGTGCTTTCTGAGTTAAATTTTCTACATTTAATCCTTCAGTTTGGAGGTGCTGCATAATCTCACTTTCTACTTCTTTAACTTCTTCATTACTAATCTCCTTTTCTACTTTTCCTTTTTGTCTTCTTATTTTTTATACTGTACAGTTTTCCATGTCCAGATTCCTTTGCTTGTATTTCTCTTCAAAACTCTTTGGTGCTGCTCTGTTTATATTGATCAGTTTTTCTTTCTCCTTTGCATAAATATTACACCATATTAAATCTCTTTTTCATTTCAATGTTCACATTTTTCCTGTTTCTCCTTACTTTGGGGACACATTCCATCATGCTGTGTTAGACCTTCTACACCAAATCTTTCAGTTCTCAAGCATTCAATAACGTCAGCTTCTATTTTTTTAACTTCTACTTTACTAATCATCTTTTCTACATTCCCCCTTTGTGACATTATTTTCTTTATTATGAAATGTTTCATATCTGGATGTCTTTGCCAGTATTGATTAATTTGGCTTTCGATTTTGTATAAATATTGCACAATATCAAATCTCTCTTTCTTTCACATGTCCATATTTTTTATACTCTTCAAAAATCTCTAGGTTTTGTTGTTTATATTTTTGCACTTCCTCAGATGCTTTTTTTTTCAAACAGATTAAAGTTTCTTGATCTGTATAATGCTTTTCACTTGAGGCTTCTGACAGTTTTTTTATGTAAGTATTTTTCTTTCCTCTACTTTGTCTCTTAATATTTTTTTTATATCTTGTGTCTGGAAATTCTGGGCTTTTTGCATAATAGTAACAATATATAATTTTATTCTTATCCTCAATAGTCCACTCTATTGTCTTTATGGCTCTTCTTTGGCCTATCAGTTTTTGTGATTTTTGTGGACTGCTGCTTCCTTCTACAATAGGGGAACCATTCTCCCCCTGGGCCTGGCCTTGCCCCATTGTAGGAATGTTTCCCTATTTTGAGGATTCTATCATGTCATTTTTTTCCAGTCCTGGCACCAGTGTGCCTACCAGAATTGGGCACTTTTTTATCCTGGGTCTTGTGCATCCAGCTATCTTTTTTAATTTCTGACCTAATTCTGTCCATGATATATGCTATAAAAATACAGCCTATATGTCAGCTTCATCTTGGTGAGATTTTGTGAAAAACAGGGTCCACTTTATGAAGGTACTCACCAAGACATGAGGATGAATTCAATTTCAACAATACTACTCTCCTTTGCTTGCTGACTTATCTCTCCATTCAGACCCTAGTCCTCAATGGCTTCTCTCTTTTTTAATTTCTCCACATCTTTTGGGTTTCTAATACCATGATGCGAATGGACCACAATTATAAGTCAAAATACGATTAAAGTTCAAGAAATTAGTATTGTTTCAATTTTTGACTTCTGCCAAAAGTGCTCTTCACTCTTCCTTTGTGGTAGTCAACATGTCTTTAGAAAACTGGTGACTAAAGTTGACCAGGACAAAATCATCCAATTCACAGACTTTAGAGTCTTTAGAATAGGGGTATCTGAGGATCCCCGTTTCCTGAGTTAGGAGGTCCGGCCACATAAGCAGCATGAGGAAGCTTCTTTCTGGATCTCTACATGACAAAGGAGAATCTATGCTGTCTGGGCACAAAAAGGGTGCTGTTTGTATCACTCTGAGGAGTAAAGGAAACAGACAGAATACATAGAAAAATAGGACTATCCACTGGAAGAAGAAGTTGTCTGCTCTTCAAACTTTTTAGTATGGTCCTTTGGACAACTTCCTCAACTGCTTGTAGGAATAAAAAACAAACAAGTCTATATCTGGGGCAAACCACTTGTAAACTATCTGCAGTAACATATCCTTGTGGAACACAATGCATTTAAATCTTCTTAGGTAGTCTTCCATTGAGATCATTTGAGATGGAATACAAACTGTCTTTTGGGAAATTTTGTATTGCAAATATGTTTTCAAATCAATCATAGCCAGCCTTCAACAAAGGCTTGACCAAGTTCAACTCTTACTACTTAATGTACCATGTATGTCAGCTGCTCTTTCTGTTATCACTTTAAAGAGCCCTACTTTGCCAGATGGGAGTGACAGCCTTTAGTGCCTAGATGAGCATCATCATTCATTTTTGACATATCTGCCTTTTGTCTGAGAATAGTCCATAAACCTTTGACTTTGAGGTCACGTAAATGGGTTTTTCAAGCCAGGTCTGAGGCATATATGGTAAGTGTCTGGTTTGCAGACCCTGTGTGAAGGGTAACCCTTACTTCTGTCTGACTTGTTAGAACATAATGCTGCCATTTTATCTGTTTTACTGTTGGCTGTATTTCTTGGCCAAAGTACCCAATAATTTCAAACTCACTCAGTTAAACTATCCTGAAGGCAACCTTTCATTTAGAGCGACAACAATCTTACAATGATAGCAGGCACCTGCAGCTGTCCTTAAACAGCTTAAATTCCAAGACCAATACACATGCTGTAAGTTCAACTGCAGACGAGGTTTTTATAATGGGTAAGCCAAGAAATTCTCCCAAACTATAGCAGTATGGAATATATGACCTCACAAGCTGAACTGTCACTATACCAAACAAGTAACACCAATAAAGCATGAGGCGAACACCAAGTTAAACATTTTTTAACTTGGTGTTCTCCTCGTGCTTTATTGGTGTTACTTCTTTAATATTGTTGGATTTGCACCTTTGCCTGTTCACTGCTGTCTTTTTTGGTTGGAATGTCACTATGTAAGGTGGAATGAACGAATGAAGGGAGAAGGGTGCAATAGGACAACGAACTGAAAAGAAAGCATAGATGGTAATCTGGGCTGACAAAAAAAATGGTAATTAAAAAATGTTTAAAACACTGCTGCTAGTATGATTAGTCATTCTGCATATGTCTGCTATAATCATGGCTCACAATGAAATGGCAAGTATAATCCTATGTCTCCTACCATTTCATATATCAGATAATATATTCCCAGGCTAATGTATGTGGAGGGCTATTGCTTTCTGATTAGGAAAATATTTG
Source organism: Protopterus annectens (assembly GCF_019279795.1). Lineage (NCBI taxonomy): Eukaryota > Metazoa > Chordata > Ceratodontiformes > Protopteridae > Protopterus > Protopterus annectens. Next base: position 1,084,229,717 of record NC_056725.1, read on the forward strand.
TTATGCTGATTTTTTATATCCATAATTAGGTGGTTTTCTTTGATATATGCTGCTTGTTTCATATACTTATTCACTGCATTATCAGTTTCTCTTTCTTCAACAATAAGTTTAACATTCAAAACACATGCCTTCCTCCAGTCATTTGTATCAATCAATGCACTGTTTCTGTCAAAAGAGCTGTGCTCACTCACCTTAGCTCTAATTGGATCTGTAATTGCACCAAGTCTCCTCCTTCCATAACCTAGTTATTAGTCTCTTCTATCTATTCCCATAATCTCCTACTCTAACTCACATTCTTCATTATTTCTACCCAAATGCAGTACCTACTGCATGCTTCCTCTCTCTTTACCTTTCACTATTTGAAACTTTCTCTCATATCCTCTAATTCTACTTCTTTATTACTTTCACTCTTGCACCTTCAATTTCTTAACAGTGCCTTCCTTTATCCTTCCCACGTTTTCCTCTTATATACTATACCTCCTGCAACATGGTTGATAACAGTCTCTTAATGTATTCTCTAACCTGAAACCTCAGTTATAATCATGATTGCTAAGCATTTTGTATCTACCAATACTGCTATGTTCAACTGTAGTGTGCTACATTGTAATTAAGTTTATCTAGTGTGTTTATATGTTCTGAATGCGCTACTGTGTAAGATTTTTTTTCTCTGTGCTTTGTATACTATAATTTTGTTTTATGGTTCTTTGTATATTCCAAATGTGTTTTTGTGGAACTTTTCTCCCCAGGCCTCCACTGAAAATGGGCTCTGCTTGGCCCAGTGGACACTCCCAGTAAACAAATGCCACTAAAGAAAGAAAGAAATATGCAGATGTCCCTATTTTTTTTCTCTATGATTAACTAAACACTTTATTGTAAAATGGGTAGATGCAGTCAAAGGCACAATAAGAAATGTTAAGATATGAAGCTATTGATTGCATAGGTTCTCAGATCAATTGCTTACATGCTGACTTCTACTAGTTATCTCGTAATAAAGATAAGAATGCAATGGAACACAGAAGAAAATATTTTATTATATATTCCATAAAACTCAGAATGGCTTTATTTTAACTTGTTTACCTCACAATAGCTCTCAACCTTCCATCTCCAGAATATGGAACACTGTCACAATGTGGAACAAATAGAGAAATGTGGAACACTTGCTAATGACTTCAGTTGGAAAGCACACGGTGTGATTATTATAGCAATAACCCACGCCTGGGTGTGGGTAATGCTAAATTTACCCACGGTTGGCGTGGTTTGGTCCCGAGGGCGAAGCCCGAGGGACCAAACAAAGCCAACCGTGGGTAAATTTAGCATTACCCACACCCAGAAGTGGGTTATTGCTATTATACCATGACATTATTTAAGAAAAGAAACTGTTACTTTTCTTAAATAATGGCATAGTATAATGCCTGTTTACTGCCCTTCCGCAGATGTCTTGGCATCTGCGGTAGTTCTGATGTACTGCGCTCGCGCAGTACATCAGAGTTGGCAAAAGCAACGGAGAAAGCAAGATCTCCGTTGCTTTTATGTCTCGCTATGTTAAATGAGTTTAACATAGCGAGACAGTTTTAAAATAAGCAACGGACATCTCCGCTGCTTATTTTAACTGTCTCGCCATGTTAAACTCATTTAACATAGCGAGACATAAAAAGCAACGGAGATCTTGCTTTCTCCGTTGTTTTAAACACTGCTCTATGTTAAATGGTTTAACATATGAGACAGTTTAAAATAAGCAACGGAGATCTCCGTTGCTTATTTTAAAGCTGTCTCGCTATGTTAAACCCATTTAACATAGTGAGACAGTGTTTAAAAAAAACGAGTTATACTAATGGAAAGAAGTCCGGGCGACCGGACCTTTTTCCATTAGTATAACTCGATTTACAACGGGCACGCTGGCCAATCAGCGTGCACGTTTTGGGGGGATCATGGTATAATAACTCTTTATTATACCTGAAAGAGGCTATTTTAGTGAATTAGTATCATTCATTTTTATTTACCAAGGATATTTGTTAAAAATGACTTCTTAACAATGAATGTGTGCCACACCCTGTGGAACAGCATGGGACATATAATTTTAAGATTCAAAATAAGAGATATTCCTTATAATGAGTGGTATGTACTTGATGGCATTTAAAACAAATCCTTGAAGAATAGAAGACTCATGAGGCAGCATCTATTTGTGAGCGTTATCTGTTTTAAATTAATTGATTTCTGTGTATACTAATTAGGATAAAAATGTTTTTTGTTTGTTTGTGTATCTTTACGTACAGACTAATATTATACACTAATAACCGATACAACAAGCACTCAGTTGTTTAGTACTGAACAGAATCCAACATGAGATCAACACACCATACTCGACAATAGTTGAAACACATTTTTAATGTTCAGCATTAAGAGCTTTCAGCCCTCTAATTTCAGACTTCATCAGAACAAGAACAACACATTAAAACTGACTTTTAAAATGTAACTCCTACATCACAAGCATTCAATTCATCCATTCAGTGTTGCAATCTTGTTAAAAGTGCTACTACAATTACACTATTCACTCTTAAAGAAACTTAATCACTTGTACATAGTACAAGCAAAACATACGAACTGCATTGAAAATTAAATAAAATAGTATATTATAATACGATAAACTCAACATATAAAAACTCTGTAGCAAAGAACATCATACCAATCAAATAACATGTGATTTAAGCTTTAAACTACTGGCTGTAGATAAAGATTCATTGAGTCCTGGCTGGTTATAAGCATTCAATTTAATTTGCCAGGACAACTCCCTATATGCTAATAAATCTTTGCAAGGACCTCTATGATAGATTTTTTTTTCAATTTTAACCAATCTCATGAAAAGAAAAAATTTGTAGGGTAATTTTGAATATTTTATAGGGCATTATTACAGTTCTTATGTTTAACTGTGTACATATCTTTGAGCCTTCTATTGCTTTTCCCTTAATAAAAAACACGGATAGGATTGGCAGAGGGCTAGGTACACTAACCCCACTGAGTTGCAATTACAGTGGAAGGAGGTTTTAGTAAGAATTTTATTGATCACTACAGAGTCCTTCAAAAAATATGTCTACATTGAGGACAAGAGCTGCACTTAAATGTACAATGGCTTTTATTGGAAGAGGCACAGTGTTTGTTCAGTTTGAAAAAATCTTGATGGTCTTTCCCCTGTCTTATCAAAAATGGTCCCATAACTTAAAAAGATAATCTAGTTCCTTTCCAATATATTCTTGATGTCATAAACATTAAAATTTTAAGCCATAACCTAGAATCTATATAGGACCTACTGTTCATGCTGTTATCATTGACTGGACTGATCTCATGATCCTTCACCAGTGGGCAGCAAATTCCCATCTCTCATTCTCTTTAATACCTACCTGCCGTCCATCTTTTTTATACTTATTTTGTAGCCAAAGCCTGGAATGCTCTACCATTAGCAATTAGATCTAGTCAAAACCTTGAAATATTCAAAAGTTCTTTACAAGACTAGTTCTCTTCTCTCTGGGTCTGCTCTTACACCAATCCCCCATCCTTTAAAACATGGCGACCACTGTTTTTGAATTATTCTTATTTCTATCTCTCTTTTTACCTTATAGTCCTCTTATGCATTTTAATGACTTCTATCCATACTGTGTCTTGAGTACCTACTACTTTTATGGCCTAAGTGTCATACAGTGTTTAGACATTACTTGTCTTACTTTATAAGTTTGTTCAGTTGCAACTGTTGACAAATCCAATTTTACCTTACATTATCTAATTTGTATTTACTTCTCCATGAACATGTTTGATATTAAACTCTTTAAATGTTAAATTCTGTTCTATGTTTATGTTTTTTGGGGAGTTTTTTCCCCTAGGCCTCCATTGAAAATGGGCTCTCACTGGCCTAGTGGACTATCCATTTAAACAACTGCCAATAAATAAATAAATAAATAAATAAATGCAACCGCCTTTGATAACTCAGAAATAAGATCACTGGAGTATACTCTCACTGAAAGCATGTCTGACAGTTTTTCACATTCTAATAAATATGTGCCAGGTTTAGGTACCATCCTGGCTAAATGTACAGAGTAACCCTTCACATCCCCTTCTTCTGATGTGGGGGATAACAACTAGTAAAAAATAAAACTGAATTTGACTATGCCAGATTCCTGTAAATGATGACATTTAGTAACATGTCACTAAGAAAATAAAGATTCAAATATTAAAAAGTTATCAGTTATGGTTATGGCAGATTAATATTAAAATCAAAACAACTTTACAGCATAACAGAATTCTCCATAGAAAAAACACATTTCTACAGTGCCTGTTTCCTGTCAGTTGTCAGGGAAACTGTCCCTAAGCTACAGCTGCCTTCTTTCTAAATGCACCTTTATATGTTGGTGATTCTATGTTTTCTGGAAAATGTATACTAATTTCATGATGATTTTCTTTTACTCATATACTAAGATTTTGACTTCATACAAATATATCGCAACATCTTTGTGTCTTATACAATCGTAATTTAAAGGCAATAGAAGGGTTTCAGCATTATAGTTTTAAATCTTGTTCAGCACTCAGTTTGGTGTTACTAGTTACAGCAATATATTGTCCATACACCTGGAAATAAGATACAGAAGCTTCAGTCAGGAAACAGTGATACCTAAACAAATGTAATGGTGTAACATATCTACTGCTCTAGGTTTTCAACTGTCTTTGAGGGACAGTCTGGAGTCTGTGATCTATGTGTGGAACTGAGCAATATTCCTGATGACTAGCTGTCCCCTCATGGACCAGGTCTCAGTTGTCTTCAAACCCTTATCATGTCATTTAAGGGGCATTATTCAGTTAAATCATCTTTCTACAGTTAAAGAAAATCATCAAGAATTCTCAAAATCAAAACAGATACCAAAAAAACACTCCTCATGCAAAGTAGGCCATTTTGCTACATACCTACACATCAAACACCCCTTACATTTGCAAGTCTCCTTTATGTTACTCTGTAATCCATCTGTCTTTTCACTCTGTGATATATTTTGTATATTTTCCTCTTTTGTTGGTAAACTTCCTCACTTCTGGCCAATATGCACCAGCTGTTACATATAATATTTTAATCAGCTTGTATAACTGTGTAGCTTCTGCAACTTGTACATAGAAAAGGAGATCCATATGAAACACTATAGTCACTTATAAAAATACTTCAAGTAATGCTATTTTGCATTACAGTAATATGCATCCAATATATTTGAAAAATAATTTAGAGGATAGTGTTACAGAGTGAAAAAACTTACCACATGTACCACTGAATTAGATTGTTTGTTAAAGGCATTACATGAGAGGTTTCTTTGTAAGGGTTATCCAAGTGGTGCCATTAGAAACATCATTGACAATATTCACAAAAAACATGAACACTAAAGTTAAAGAGGTAGTTGAAAACAGAGACAAAAGTTAGTCCACAGCAATGTCCTTAGTTTTCTTTTTTCCCACTGACAGTGGCATGATTAAAAATATTATATGCAACGACTGTTGTATATTGGCTGGAAGTGAAGGAGTTTTATAAGTTGTGGGAGAAACCCCTCATTTATCAACAAAAGAGGAAAAAATATAAAAAATTGCAGGGTAAAAAAACAGACGGAATACTGTGCAACACAAAGGGACTTAACATGTATGGTGTGTTTTGTGCACAGACATTTTGTAGAAGGGCCTAATTGTTAGTGTTTTTCTACTTCAAGTACTTAAGCAACTCCAGAATTATTTTATAGGAGCTTCATCTTTTGTGGTTTACTATGTTCAGTGTGTTTTACTTGTGATTTATATTACACAGGGAAAACCAATAGAACCTTAAGAAAAACGTGTTATGAACATCATTATGCAATTAAAAATAAGAATGTTGAAAATGCTTTAGAAAAGCATCCTACCACATGTGGGATTCAAGAAGTTCATTTTTTTCAGTTGTTGATCATATACCTAATAATTTTAATGGAACTAAAGATGAATTGGAATTTTATGAAATTAAATGGCAGATTTTTTAATTAATGCTTGTGTTATGCCAGGTTTGAATAGTATCATTAACTATTCATGCATTTTAAAAAGAAATAGAAGTTGGTAAGGTATAAATAATATTGACAAGCAGGAGTGACTTTACTGTCATGTTTCTTTTACATTTTTGGCATAAACAAGTGTGTTATTGTGTAAGTTGTTTATTCTGAAGAAGTTCTTTTGTGGTTGAAAGTGCTAAATAAATTTTTAAAAAGTAGGCAAGTTACTCTGCATGAAGAGTGTTTTTTTTTTTTTTTTGTATCTCTCAACAGTTGCTGTTCTCAACAGTTGTGCATATTTTAAATAATGGGATTGTGCTGAACCTGATACATGACTCTGGAAATCATAGTTATTTTATATAACAAAAAGTTTATCCACAACCTACTTAATGCAATGATTCAATCTCATTAAAAAAACAAAAAACAAAAATAAAAATACACTGTGAATGAGAAAAGAGCCGACAATAGCATTTAATGAAGTATTTTTGTCTCACAGTAGCCACATGCAAAGACTTCCTTCAGAATTATTTAATCTCATTTAGAATAAATAATTTAAAGGCTGAATACCAAAAATGTATGGCCATCTTATAGCCTATCATTGTATAAGAAACATTAAAAGGATATTAAAATGTAGGAACTGAGACAAGTTCATTTTAAAATGTATTCAATGTTTTGTGTTCACATTAACATTCAGGAATTGTCAAATCACTTCTTTCTTTTCTGATAATGCTTCATAGTGACCAGCCCTAGCGTTCTTATCAGTGTTTCCTGCCATTCTGAAAACAAACTTTTTAAATAAGTTAAATTATAAACTTTGCTTCATTAAAGTATTTTGGATATTATGTCATCATATGATATTTAACTTTTCTTAAAAACAAGTACTTAATTTTCTTGTGCTTTTTCCCATCTGGAAACAACTGCATATCATACACTGTAACATACATTGCACACTATTACAATTATAATGTTTTGGTACAACAATGATTCTCACTACATGTTGATGGGAATTATGGCAGCCTTCATTCATGAATCTACAATTTGAACAGGAACCACATTTAAACATACCCTTAAATTTCTTATGCATTCATGCTGAATTGCTCCCTTTCTAAAACAACCTTAAAATTACACTGCCTGCTACAAATAGATTTAGACTTGTCATCCATAGCCTTATACAACTGTTCACTGTCCATCAACACTTTCAATTTATTGTTAGATTTTATAGAATTACTTTTCGTACTGTGTGCATTATACATTGCTGACTCAAAATCACCCTCTCATTCTGTGTAAGAAAAAACAATATTGCATGCTTGTGTGTTTTTTTTCTTTTTCCAAAATTCATCAAGATAGTTTATATAGGTTTTGCAGGACACCAATGTAAAATGCAAAATTCATCAGTTTAAGTATTTAAGTCCATTCCTGCATGTAGATTTATATATAAAAAGAATATTCTGCAGAGCTATGTGAAATGCAAGAGTCTTAGGTCATTGTCACTGCATGCTATATAGATTACTTTGTGCAAATAATTTTGTGGCAGTAGTCTACAGGTTCTGCGACAGGCCTAGTCATTAAATGAGAAGTCCCATCCTTCCTCATATGCCATGAAGAAGGCTCTTGTTCTGAGCTAGCAGTGGGGATACACGTTTTATTAGTGCTTGGAATTGCCATCTGCTAATCTTAGAAATCAAATCATTCTAATAATTTTCTAATTTGCTGTCTCCCTTTTTTTTTTACCAGCAACAACATTTTTGCCAGTGAGCACAGTAAAACCTTTTTCTTATTTAAATATATTCAGACTTTTGTTGAAAGGTTAAAGATCATAATAAAATGAATAATCTAATGTTTATGTATGGGGTATCTAGTAGGACTTGGAGCATAACATGATGCCTTTGTTGAAGTTACATGAAAGTACATCAAAGGTAAAGCCACAAAGCATATGAAATTTTATGGTATCTTTTATGGAGCTAATTTCAACTGATTTGTTTTAGGAGTATGATTATGTTTAATATATGATACATTTTACAGAAAATACATGCATTAGGTACAGAATAAAAATACTCACGTGATCCATAAGTTCTCTGACCATTCCATTCCACTGCCCATTAGTGTCATCTGGGGCTCCATATTTTCCATCTTCCACTAGCCTTATTTCATAGGTAAATCCAAGGATATTAGCTAGTTCCTTTAGCAGGTCAATGCAGTATCCCTCAAATCGATCGTTCCCATAGAGTGGTTTATCAGACTTCTTAAACATAGTGTAGGGCTCCTCCTGTCAAGGTAACAGAGAAAGATCAGTCATAACTAATGCAGTTTCTTAACAACAGATGCTTTCAGTGATATCAACAATCAAAGGCATTTTAACTGCCTTTCAGCATCCAAGAGAGCAAGCCTTTTATCCTTCAGTGGCCTTGTTCTTTTTCAGGAAAGAAAGAAAGGATTACTCATAAAGCAGTAGCATTTTATGTAGTATGACCTTTAAAATGTACTGTAGTCGATACGTTCTCTTTAAAGCCTTTTTCTAGCAACACAAATTTTGTCAGATTTTAGAACAAAATGCATTTTTTTCTAATTTTGAGTTTTTCTTAGAATGCAGAGCTTGTTTTAAGATGCACAGTCTATAGTCTGATCCTATAGTTAAATTCATAAATATAGACAGTGACCATTGCAAAATGTACTACTGTGAAACGATATTAGTTTTCATCAGTCAGAGAGTACCCTTTACATTACATCTGTACGTTTTGTCTTGGGATCCTAAGAACTATAATTTGATGATGTTACATGGTTTAGTTGAAGCAGCACTTTATGTGGTAAATGATGTGCCATCATTTTAAAAATGCTGACTGATAAGAAGATTAGAAGTGATTGAGAAATGAGCCTGGCATCTGACACGATGAACTGAGATTTTGTTCTGGCCCAGAACTGTCAAGCAGTAATTTTACTTGGAAGCAAAGATAATACCTAAAGAGTGTGCTGTCTGCAAAGATTTCTGCAGCTAGACATTCAAAAGTAATGTTTTTTTGTAATGTCTTGGATAGACAAGTAATGAATGAAACAAGACGGATTATCAGGATAAGAGCACTGATTGACTATATTGCTCAAGGACCAGTGCTTTAAAGTCTCCATCCCTATGAACATTCGACCTTTCATTCTATAAAAGAACATTGTTAGTTCATAGGTTGGTACTAGGCTATCAGCCCTAGGGCTTATACAAGCCTAGCCAAAACAATTCCCTGGATATTTATTCCCACAATATTTACTTCTCTGGACCCCTGTCTAGCAGGGTGACTGACATGATCCCTGGGGTGAATTTCCTATCTCCCATCCAATCATCAAGGTTCCTTTTGAAGAGGGCCAAGGAGGCTCTCTGCTTGACATGTATGGGCAGTCTATTCTAGAGTATGGGGAGTCTCTGGGTCAGGAACCTATCCCACCAGCATGTTTTGTTCATTGTGATGACAAGGCTTAGAGCCCTAGAGCATGTGGCTCTGAGGATTGCGATTTCTTTAAGTGGAGCATGTCCAACAGCTTAGGGTTTGACATAGCCTTGTATGTTAAACAGAGATCGCCTCTGAGTAGATGATATGCCACAGAGTATAGCTGGAGTTTTTTTAGATGGTCAGCATATTGCATCTGCTTTAGGCCTGTGATTCTTTTAGTGAGGTATTTCTGTGGCCTTTCCAGCTGTTGCAGATATCTTGTGAGGTACATACCAAACGGTGCATTATACTCTATAATGGGTCTAATGAGGGATGAGTACATTGGGACAATGACCTCCTTTTTTCTGGATGAAAAGCCCTTAGTGATGAGGTGTGCCACATAGAAGGATTTCCTGAGTGTTGTGGCGATGTGGTTATCTAAAGTGAGACCATTGTCCACCTGTGTCCTTAAGTCTCTCATCAGACTTTCGATGTTTAGTGTACTGCCACCTATGTGGTAATTCATGGGTACAAGTTTTTTTTCCGAAGGGGATAACTATACATTTCTTGGCATTAAGCTTGAGCCCATGGCTCTGGCACCAGGCATCTGTTTCTATAAGGCCCTTTTGTAGAATATCCACATCATTTGGGGATTTAATAATGGCTCCCAGTTTGCAGTCATCTGCAAACTTTGTTAGCCAGAGTCCCTTAATGTTGGCCTGTACTTCAGAGAAGTAGATGCCAAACAAGAGTGGTCCCAGGACTGAACCCTGAGGTACTCCACTTGTCACTTGTCTGGAGCTGGATTTGGAGTCGGCTACTTTTTCAGTCTGGGTTCTGTCAGTGAGCCAGTTGGCAACCCATCGAGTGATGTAGGGATTTATGCCCAGCTTAATAAGATTATCTATGATTCCAGAGTGGGGGATGGTGTCAAAGACCTTGGTGAGGTCCAGATAAGCTGTGTGGACCACCTTACCCTTGTCCACAGCTCTGGAGACTGAGACGAAGAAGTCAATAAGGTTCAGGAGACAAGATTGGCCCTTCACAAACCCAAACTGGGTGGGGTCCAGTGTTTGAAGGTTGCCAATGTCGTTGTTTATAAGTTCCATGATAATGTGTTGCATGCCCTTGCAGATCAGGCTCATCAGACTGATAGGACGGTAGTTCCTGGGATCCAAGATGGATCCCCCCTTCTGGAGTGGGATAACTGTAGCTGTGCGCCACTCAGTGGGCATGAAGACTGAGGTGAGGCTATGACACTTAGGTGAGGTTCCAGTTCATTTTGTAGTTCATGTAGTACACAGCCTGGGATGTCATCTGGTCCCATGGATGCTATATTCTTAGCTTTGGAGAGTGCATTTTTTACCTGTGTGGTCTTTTTACTGGAATTTGGCAATATTTTGGTATTGAGATGGGCCCTTTAGGGGGTGAGAGGGGGGTGAAGTTGGCACTAAATCTATCTGCCAGGATATTGGCAATATCCTTGGGATCAGTATATTTAATGCCATTCTGTTGAAGCTCAGAGCAGATATGAGCATTGCCATTTAGATTCTTGACATAACTATAGAATGCCTTGTGGTTGTCTTTGTAATCTTTGGCAATTTTATTTTCATAACTAGCTTTTGAGGATTTTATGAGGGATCTCAGCTTCTTACTGAGGCTGGTGAGGGAGTTTTTTGCATCCTGGGATTTTCCTCTTTTCTGCAACAGTTTCTTCCTTCTGTTGTATAGTTTGTTTATAGCAGGGGACCACCAGATTGGCTTCCTTTTTCTGGAGGAGAGCATCTTGGTTCTATTTGGGATGGCACGATTCATGCATGGGTGGATGTGCTCGTACAGTGCCTTAGTGTAGGATTCTGCAGTCGAACATTCAGATTCTATCTGCATGGGTGTCATGAAGTTTGTCACTTTTGACTTCAGTAGCATGAAGTTGGCTTTGGAGAAGTTTTTTAAGGAGGTTTCCTTACCTGGGGGTGGGGGTGGGATGTGGATGTCAAGGGTGATTTGCTTATGGTCAGACCTGACCAATGAGGGGGTGACCACTGGTGTGGGGCATCTATCTCCCATGTTGGTAATGACCAGGTTTAGGATATTGGAGCCCCTGGTGGGACAATGGATTAGTTGATCCAGGGCACTGGAATTTATGAATTCCAAGAACCGTTGGGAAAAGGAGTTGGTACCCAAGTAGTTTTCCCAGTTAATGGCAGGGTAGTTGAAATCACCCAGTATTAGGGTGTTTGGTTGTATCTTAATATTTTCCAGTATGTTTAGCAAGGTATAGTGAGAATCTTGGGGCATGGTGGGGGAACTGTAGCAAGCTACAATTTGGATAGACATTGTTAGTGTCACATTAAGATGGTGATTTCTAAATGCACTGTATACATTCTTCTCATCTTATTACAGTAAGAAATCTGGACAAAGCCACAAATAATAGGGGTGGAGGGGGACCAGAAATACGGACTCATTTTAAATATTGCTTTTACAAATTTAGAAAGTTGATAGAATAACAGGTTTTGCATTAGCACAAATTTTTTCAGGTATGTTAAGTTTGAAGCTTAGTTATGTACCATTATTTTCTGACATTAGTCCTAAATGATTTGTCAGTGATTTGCAAGAAAAAGCACAATTGATGAGAAATACACCAAAAAAGGGCTCTTCAGCTCAGTCAGACAAACCTGGTCAAAAATGTAAAATAAATAAATAAATCTGGACATTCTACAAAAATCTGAACAGTTGAGAGGTATGACTGCCTATAAAATATGAAACATGGGTCCGGTCAACAGTGTGTGATATTATATACTTTTTTGTTGGGAAATGTAACTCAGTAAATTGCATTTTTTGTATTACTGACATTTTATTTTTTAAACATAACCAAAAGTCAAGGTTTGGGTTTGCTTCAGTATTTTGGAATGCATCTTAATGGGAGAATAACATGAGGGTTTGTTTTTTCAACGTGAGTAATCCACATTTATTTTTAAACTTTATAAAGGTCAGTCTAAAATCAGCACATGACGAGCATTTGTTTTCAGGAAGATTTCACTCACACATTAAACAAACCCAGGCATCCAATGAGATATAATAATATTTCTAATCCATTTCCTAACTTAATACAGTGTATCACTATCAATGAAATCTCTGTGAATGTAGTGCCGTGCCATTTATGTAGCAATCAAAAACTAAAAGCCAACCACTCACATTGTAGTCATTGTTTTTATATTGCATGACTCTATAAGAATAGCTGCATAAACAGCTTTCAGCACTATACCAAAATGAGAAAAGTTCATTCAGAAATAAGATATAGTGCTTCTTAGAAAACACACACTATGTTAGTATGTCCATTCTGTCTGTGCTTGCTCCTTGAGAATGACACAGTCAGCAAATAATGCTATGAAATGTGTAATGTGTGATTGCAACTTGCCAATGCATTTTTTAACTATTTTCTTTTCCTTGGCCTGTATTACCAAGATCACAACTTTAGAAGACTACAAGCTAGCCATATAATGTACCTAAGGAAATATATAACCCAGAGCCAGGTGAGACAGATTTTTCCACTTCCGAAGCTGCGAGGATAAATCCCATTTCTGCCAATAAGTGTATGTTGACTATTACTCACATGTGTAGTTACTTATTACATTGCATTACCAGATTACTGCAAAATATGCTGAGCAATTCTCCTATGACTTGCATTAAACCTATAGGCATAAGCAATCATTGATGAGCACATGACTACAGGCTGAGATTTGATGCAGATGTCTAGATTACTACTGTACAAATTGCGACTCCATGAGTTTCAACTCCCTGCCATTTGATTCTTAAACAGTGTTGGCATTTTTATTGAAAGGAATTTTCTAGGAATTGTACAGGCACTATGTGCAATTTCATGATGTTTGCCACCTTTTCCCTCACAGTGCAAACATGGAGTCGATTATATTATTGGGGGGTGGGGAGGGGGCTGAACAGTGTTTTCTGGGATATTTTTCAGGGCGTTGGATTCAGGGAGTTAGAGCTTCAGCAGATCGATGTTCATCCACTCATGGTGGAAGTGGTGTATGTTTTCATTAGTGGGATTTCATTTTAAAAGATTAGACTAATGGGAGAGTGTCAGTATTCCACAGTTCTCCAAGACATTTGTACCATTTGGAAATATGATCAAATATTCATTAGTACTTGTAGAAGACTCTTTAAAGTACATAGAATTCTGCATTTATACTTTTTAGTATAATAAACGTTTGCATTGTATTAACACCACAAAGATCTAATGAGATCAAATTCCAGTCAGATTCCACTCATTCTATAAAATGCCACTTCATTTCATTTCTCCTCTAGTTTTCTGCATTTGTTTACTTGCCTCAAACTTTTCTCCATGAATATCCCATTTTGTCATATCTGTATTGTACTGACTTTTCTTTGCTATGGACTCTGTAAGCTGCTACATCGTATTACTTCATTCTGCCTTGTCACGTGTCACTTTTATGTTACCTCATGAGATCTCTCTACTCTATGTCATGTCAATCTAGACATACAGAGTTCCAATGCAGGAGGGGCGAGAGTACAAGTAGTTAGTGCAATAACTTCATCTAGTTTTATTTCCTAAAAAAAAAATTTATATATCCAGGCGTAAATCCTCTTCCTTCATAAAAAAAGATATACGATTTATTGATTAGCTCTTTCATCCTTGCAGACTTCTTCAAATCGTTTTCTTAGATCTTGATCTGGAGACACTCTCCATGTCCTTATTGTGTTCTGTTATAAAAAAAAGTATTAGACCAGCTGTACTCAAATGTATAAAAGGGATATGGAATCTCATATCAGGAAGAGATAAACATTCTCAATACTTACTGTTGTATGCAAGGTCAAATATGAGTGAAGAATCTTAAAACAGGATAGTGTGACAATAACATATTTGATTTTGAACTGTTGGTAAGTCATAGCTGTATATTGGCAGGAGTGCAGGGATCTTTGTAAAAAGAAAAATATTCATGATTGGTATTACGCTGTTATTATTGTATATTATATGTGTAGTATTTCAAATACCATGCCCGTCTTTGTTATTATGAACAATGCTAATTATGTATGATTCACTCTGAGGAAAAATGAACTTGGTCAGCTTTGCATGGAAGGAGGAATTATTTATTTATTTTTTTTACTGACGCATCTGAGAAAATATAATCATGAAGTGCTGGGTACATACAGACTGAATGGAAAGGGACAATGATGGATATTATGACTACTCTGACTGCTATGTGAAAGTTGCAATCAGCATCATGAAAGATTCAGTGACACTAACAATAGCAGGGATATTCTATCTGATAAACTGTGGTATTAGACAGGAAACACTGAGTCAGCTATCTTAATACACTGTTATAAAGGGAACTAGCTCAAACAGTAGAGTGCTTGCTTCAAATGTGAGAAGTAGAGGAATTGATACCCACATGCTCCCGCTTTTGGGAGTGAGAGTTGGTATAATGGTTAAGGTGCTTGCCTCACAGACAGAAGGCACAGGGTTTAATTCTGACCTTTGAAAGAGAAAGTGGCTAGATATAAAATTGCTAATGGGGCAGATAGCTTAGTACTTACCTATAAACCTATTATTATAAAGGGTGCAAGAAGGATGCTAGCTTTATTGAAGTCCCCAAAAGGTTGTTTGCTGTGTGACACTCTGCCTGAGGACAACCTGATAGATTCAGAGACATTAACATCTATCAGGAGAAATTATATGACTATGTGCTTAAACAGGGTTGATGCTGAGAGCAGTAAACTTTCTTTGTTCATTTCCTTTTTCTGAAGTTTTGAATTTTTAAAGTTGTGACTTGGCAACTTCCATTGCAATGAATTGACTGATTTTTTCAGCTAAAATGCAAGTTGCACCCCCCACAGAGTTTATTTTTATATATATATTTAATACTAATTGGGTGGCTAAACCATCATTTGAAAGGGCAATAACATGAGGTTATGGATTCAGTGGGGCAGTGTAGTAGGTATGTTGTTTAGTTTTGGAGTTTATCAAGGATGAAATCAATGCACTATATTAACAAATTCACAGAGTTAGATTAAAGAGTATGGGTCTAGCAGTTTGCCAGACAAATGGCTGAGACTGCTAAGTTTTGAGATTCTGTCAGTAATACAGAAATGTTGTAGATTTCTGAATTTAGATTGCCACAATTAAAATTGATGTAACTGAAATGTTTAAATTTAAAGAAGTCAGACCAGTGTATTCTCCAGGAAGGCAGAAAGGAAACAGGTAATTAAGTAGAAACTGACAAGATGACAGAATAGAATAAAGCAGTTCTATAACTGATGAAAGGAGAATGAATGTCATTAAATTAATTTTTGAGGATGCAATTTGCTCTATTGTTATTGATCTATAAACAATTTTTATGGGAAAAATAGAAACTGTATGATAGTGCCTCATGGATATGCCGGTTTGTAAACATGTACTACAATATTCCAATATGTATATTTTTGTAAATATGTTTCTTTGCACATATGTTTAGTCTGATGATTTGGTTCTGATCAATAAATTTACTATTGTAAAAAGATATAGGGGTAAAAGTGAAGACAACTAAAACATATAACACTGGGATGAAATTGATGCAGGGGGTATGTAGGGTATTCATTGAAAAAACAGCTTTAGAATATTTTTTTAGTTGAGTCTAGAACAGAAGCTGCTAATAACAATGAGAAAATTAGTTAGACATATAAAACATTGAATGGTAACTGTAAGAATCAATGAGAGAAGGCTAGAAAAGATGGGAAGAGAGACTGTAAAGGCAGTTAAAGGAACAATTGTGAGACATCTGTATAAGCAAAGTCCAAAAGGTTTAAGATTCTTACTTAAGTATTTGCAACTTCAGAGAATATTTCCTTGGGTAGAAAGCAAAAAGAGGAGGCATGCCATGAAGGACAGAGCTAACTGAGAACATTTTTTGTGAATGTACAAAGTTGGCAGATTGTAAATACCGCAAAAGGAACACCCCTGAATGTACGGCACCTGCAAGGTCCCAAATAAAATCCAAATCACAAAAATCCAGACCAGCAGACTATGGCAAGCAAACAAAGTTTAATGTAGTGCTAATAAGCACACACAAAGAAGAACGACAAACAGACCGGTTTCAGCTTAAGTAAAAAACAGCCTTCTTCAGTGCATACAGTTAACAAATAAAACATCCCCTTTCTTTTATATAGTCAGCAATTGAGGCTTAATTGGTGCAATTATCATACCATTTAAATGTGCTCATTCAATCCAGGAGAAAATAAACCCCCCAACTTGATAATCCATTTTTCCTCCATAATTTTAAGAATATGATGCCAACCAGGCTTATTAGATCTGTTACACCTAATACGATCAATGATAGTACAATAAAAAGATGCATTTGTATGTGAAACAGTATGTTTATAGAGGGCATTAGTAATTCTCTGATGTCTGATGTTGCTGAAATGCTCCTTAATCCTAAATTTGACCGGACATGATGTCTGGCCAATATAAAACGTGGAACAAATACAAGTAACCAATAAAATGACCCAATCTGTTTGACAACTGGCAAAAAAAGAAATGCTGAAAACTTGACTAGTATTTTTACTACTAAAGTCATTGGTCTTAGAGATTCTGGAACAATGTACATAATGGTCACAGGGAAAACAACCAACTGGTCCCCAAAAAGAGTAGATTGAACTTGTGGAACCTGCTGGCTGTGTCCATGTTTATAATGACTCAAGATCGAAACAAGGTTTCTGCCCTTCCTAAAAAAGAAGTAACACCTGTTATTCAAAATTTCAGAAAGTTTATTGTCTGCCAAGAGAATATTCCAGTGTTGTTGGACACTATTAGTAAAAACAGCAGTGTCCCTACCATAAGTAGTCACAAAATGAATAGCTGACTCTTGTTCCTGAGGCCTAACTTTATATTCAAGGAGAAAATCCCTATTAATTGAATCCACCATATTCCTAGCATGCAATATATGTACCAGCTTATAACCCCTATTCAGAAACCAAGAGGTAAAGTTGTCCCTGAACATGTCATATGAATCATACTCTGAACATATGTGTTTCATTTTCATATATTGAGACTTTGGAATATTCTTACATATGTGTAGAGGATGATAGCTGGTGGCATGGAGAAACAAACTGTACTCTGGATATTTATGGTAAACTTCAGAACTTAAAGTATTATCCATCCGCCTAGTAACCAATACATCCAAAAATGTAATGTAATCCTTAGTTTACTATAAATTGTATCCCAAACTTATTTTCATTTAAATAATTGACAAATTCTTGTAGTTACTCAGAATCTGATCTCCATACCAACCAGCAATCATCCAAGTATCTCCTCCATATGTCCATGTCCTCCAAAAATATATTGTGAGAATTATCATAAATATGTTCTTCAATATATGCCGTAAATAGGTCGGCATATATCAGGGCGAAGGAGGCCCCCATAGCCGTACCCTGAATTTGAAGATAACATACATCATGATAAAAAAATAGATTTTTGGTGAGGACATGTTCAGCTAGCCCTAAAAGGAATGTATTAAATCCAGATGAATATAATCCAGATCTGGAGAGCCAATATTCCAGTGTATCAATACCTGCCCAATGGGGGATATTGGTATATAGAGCAGTTACATCCAGGGTACAAAGTAACCTTCCCTGTTCTAACTGTAATTCCAAAATTATCTGAAGAAATTCAATTGTGTCTTGTATATGGGCACGTACCCACTTTAAAAGGGGTTTAAGGTACTTAGTTAAAAAATGAGACAATGGTTCAATTAATGAGCCTCTTCCCGAAACAATTGGTCTACCAAGGGGATTCCGTGGGTCCTTGTGCATTTTTTGGAGAAAATAGATATACTGAGAAAGGAGGTCTGGTACAGATAGATGATAAAAAGTTTGGTTTGAAATAATACCCTCCTCTTTAGTGAAAGTTAGAAATCCATCAATCTGTTTCTTAAAGGAGAGGGTTGGATTGAAGGACAAACAAGTATAGTACCGCCCATCCAAAAGCTGCCTCATAGCTTCGGTATTATATTGAGCCCAATCTTGGACTACAACTGCCCCACCTTTATCAGCAGACAGTATAACCAATTCATGATCATTGGCCAGTTCCCTAATACATTCCAATTCGATCTTCGAGAGATTATTCGATCCAACACCAGACTGCCTAGAATAGAAATGTATATCCCTAAGGACACTATTCTGAAACATTTGCACATTAGAGTTCATGGGAGGTGTGAATGTAGATTTATGATATCTAAACTCATCCCGGACCCCACTGGAATCTCCATCCTGAAAAAATAACTATAGATTAAGTGTTCTGCAAAAAGCTACAATATCATTAGCAAAACTATCCTCTGATACAAAAAACCCAGGTATAAAATTTAGTCCTTTATTCAAAATATCAATATGAGTAGGTGACAAGGAGCAAGATGAAATATTTAACACATTAGAATTAGTTATTTCTGGGCAAACATTCTCAACCACCCTTCCATGTTGTCCAACTCATTTGTGCTTCCTGCCCCCCCCCCCTCACTTGTGTTTACATCTAAAGGGACATTGTTACTTCTTTTGGGTGTTGGAGATCCTGTGGTGCATTGTGCATCAGACTCAAGGGCTGAAGATGAATCATCTCCAGAGGTGTCATAACATGTAGTAGACATTTTCTTTAAAATGGAGCGTGGACGTTTCTTTCTGGAAGCATATTTATGGGATTGTTGAAACCTTACATGTTTAGCCTGATCTTTAGAAAAAGGATCCCCCCTTCGATAATCAGCAAGATCCCTCAAAAATTTCTTTTTCTTCCTTTCCTTGAGTTGTTCTCCCAAACTCAGTAAATCATTACTGAGTTTCTTGAAGTTCGAATTATATGTGGGTTGACCCTCAAATTGCCTAATAGAATCACATATCTGTGTTATATCTTGAATCTCTTGGTCAATGATCCTTTCATAATGTTCTGCTAGAATCTCAACAAAGTTCATGGAAGCCTTATGTTGGGCATCAGCCCAAAGCTTAGTCATTTTGGCATCAATATTATTAACAAGTGGCTGGATACGAACTCTAAGTCCTCTAGGTGTGATATCCTTAATAATATAGGCCTTAAATAACCTAAGATGCCAAACATTGCTGCAAAGTGACTTCATGCTCTTATTCAGCCTCAAAAATTGTGCCTCACATGTATTGTCAGTGGGTGCTAAAATGGATCTATTCTGTTGGGGTTGATCTACACCGAAGCCAAACACTGCAAGATCATCGCCGTCAGAGGCCAAACCCTTTAGAAGACTGGTTATATCCATTGAGAAAACAAACAATAAAAATTGCCCAAAATACTATACTATTATGTGAAAATCTACACAATAAAATCGTTAATAAAAATATATAGGGTAAAATCCTGCAAGTGGGACAAAATGATAAAAATGCAACTGTCCCTAATATACATCTTGAAAACAAGTAAACAGTACTCCATCAATAGGTAATGTTCGGACAATGTCAGCCAATATGATCAAAGATGGTCACATAAGAATAACATAAATAAAACAAAACACATACAGTGCTGAGTCCAATCCAGAAAATATTAGAACACGTCCTATGAGACTGGACAATATCAGCCCCTGTAAACCAGTGACCAAGACAACCTACATATAGGTCTGATCAGTGCTGAGTCCAGACAGGAAGTGGTATTTCTAAAACTAATCAACTGAAACTAAATCTAGTTGGACAATAGCAGCCTAAATATTGCTGTGCCCAAAATCTATTAGCAAGGGAGACCATATCATGCACTAGAAATATAAATTTAGTACAAAACAACCTTGCTGTAATAACTCTAAGAGAATTTATAACAATAGAAGATATGTTACTCTTTGTTTAATCAAGAAAAAAAACAGTCTTAAATTAATAGAACACGTTTTTTAGCAACAATTAAATCCATAAAGAATCCCCATTCTATATAAAAATGAGGGCCCGCCCATGCTAGATTTTAATAGTAACCACAAAATCTGTCTCGATAAAGGTGAATCAAAAACCATGTAGAACCATCAATAACTCCTTAAAAACAGTCAAATACTACTAACCTCATAACATACAGAAATGCCCAATTTCAAAAAACATTCACTTGTAAAGATAACAAATGGTTCCTCTTAGTGGGCCAAAATTATGTATACATTTTAGTCCATATGCACAAACCCGGAAAAATGGGAAAAGGCATCATATATAACTCCATCAAAAAATAATGAAAGTAAGCTACAATTATTGACCCCACACATAAAAATATATTTTGTACAATATAATATCCTCACTAAATCTTATATAGGATAAACATGTTAATGGCTAAACCAATCAGGCAAAAAATGTTATTCATATGAATGGAATTATGTTCATATTCATATCCCAAGATAATGCCCAAATAAGTTCCATGACAAAAAAACAGATTACTGTCTTACAGTCTTCCAGTATGTTCCTTACGTATGTTATCCAAAAGAAAAATGGTTCCCAAAGCCAGATACCAGCTCCAATAGTTGTTGATGAAACAAAATTAAACTGTGACACGAATGATATTATGAAACAATATGTGCCAACCCTATACAACGAAAACCCTGTATATAATGTTATAGACTCAACAACTTCAGGTCTGAGTAATAAGTCATAAAGAAGGAAATATCAGCAAATATCCAAACACCACAGCATTAGAAAATGCGTCAATGGAAGGCCACAAAACAGTCCTCAAGACATCACGTCCAGTCAAATTTAGGATTACGGAGCATTTCAGTGACATTAGACATGAGAGAATTACTAATGCCCTCTATAAACATACTGTTTCACATACAAATGCATCTTTTTATTTTACTATCATTGATCGTATTTGGGGTAACAGATCTAATAAGACTGGCTGGCATCATATTCTTAATATTATGGAGAAAAAATGGATTATCAAGTCGGAGGGTTTATTTTCTCCTGGATTGAATGAGCACCTTTGTTTGTGTCTTTCGGCTTTTCCCGGTTAGGGGTCGCCACAGCGGAACTCCGGTCCGCTAATGATTGGCAGTAGATTTTTACGTGCTGGCTTGCCAGGCCTAATGCACAACCTTCAACGAAGGAACACCCATTCATGCATGTCGACACACAGAAGACGCTCTAACTTAGAATTGAACAGGCAACGTCTACCTGTGAGGCGACAACACTACCGCAGCACCATGAATGAACATTGAATGAGTACTTTAAATGGTATAATTGCACTAATTAAGCCTCAGTTGCTGACTATATAAAAAAAGGGGATGTTTTATTTGCTAGCTGTATGCACTGGAGAAAGGCCTTTTTTATTTAAGCCGAAACCGGTCTGTTTGTTGTTCTCTTTTGTATGTGCTTATTAGCACTACATTAAATTCAGATTGTAAAAATTCATCACAGAGTACTCTGTCAGAAATGATGGGGTAGCAAATGGTTGTACCTTAGGGAATCAATCTTTTGAGCTGGGACATATAATCTGAATTGTCTTGGTATAGTAAGACCTTAGGAAGCTTAATGCTGTTGGCTGCCAAAAAAACAGGTACAGAAAAATGGAAATCAAAAGCTACCCGAATTGTAATTGAAGTATTCCATATTTTAAGGGAGATAAAAGAACTCATTGATATTTAAAGGGAAGAAGCAAATTGAATTTAAATAATGTTATTGTAATGATATTCAGGATGAGGGTGGGTTAAAAAAAGAACTGTGCAATTATGCAAAAAATATATGTATACTGCATGAAACTAATGAAAAAATGCCACTATGGTTTGTTCCAATTGTGATTTAATAAATATGGTTTTAAAAAGGTGTAGAGAAGGGAGTTCCTACAAATAAATTATCTTGTAAAATATACTGAAAGAAAAGAATTAGAAGATTTATTAAATCCATTCAGAGAATTTTCTAGGATAAAGGACCTTCCGAAAGTCCTTTCATCAGATAAAGGAGTCTTGAGGTAAATAAAAAGGAGGATTTTCCCTCGAAGTATAACAGAACTGAGAGAAGACCTGCTAATATCACTAGAGCACTACAGGAAGGTCATGTTCCTGTTAATATCACTACAGCACTACAGGAAGGTCATGTTCCTGTTAATATCACTACAGCACTACAGGAAGGTCATGTTCCTGCTAATATCACTACAGCACTACAGGAAGGTCATGCTCCTGCTAATATCACTACAGCAATACAGGAAGGTCATGCTCCTGCTTATATCACTACAGCACTACAGGAAGGTCATGCTCCTGCTAATATCACTACAGTACTACAGGAAGGTCATGCTCCTGCTAATATCACTACAGCACTACAGGAAGGTCATGCTCCTGCTAATATCACTACAGCACTACAGGAAGGTCATGCTCCTGCTAATATCACTACAGCACTACAGGAAGGTCATGCTCCTGCTAATATCACTACAGCACTACAGGAAGGTCATGCTCCTGCTAATATCACTACAGTACTACAGGAAGGTCATTTTCCTGCTAATATCACTACAGCACTACAGGAAGGTCATGTTCCTGCTAATATCACTACAGCACTACAGGAAGGTCATGTTCCTGCTAGTATCACTACAGCACTACAGGAAGGTCATGTTCCTACTAGTATCACTACAGCACTACAGGAAGGTCATGTTCCTGCTAATATCACTACAGCACTACAGGAAGGTCATGTTCCTGTTGACTGAAAGATGGCAGATATGATTTCTATTACGGAGAAGCAGAAAATAAGAGTATAACATTTACTGAGCTATGTCTGCTAAGCCTAACATTATGGAAACTCTACTAAACTAAAGTATACTTGAATAACTGGAATCTTCTGGAACTTTAGTAGATATACCATATTTGATCTTTAGAAATGCATCTGACAAAGTATTAGTATAAATGTTTGGCATACTGGAACTAGATTCCTAGGTGTCATTCTACAAAACATTTTGTAGAAACTGCTTGATGTATTAAATTCAGCTCAGTCATAAGAAGGGATCTTAACTAGTGGGATCATTGTCGAAGCCTCCTTTATTAACAGTTGTATGCTATCTTAAGGGAATTATTTAGGGAAAAGTCTGTCTTTTACAGATTATATGATTTTGGAAAGTACTGGTTATACAAAATTTATGAAAAGCATAACCTTAGACAGATTGGAGAAAAAGGCAAGAAATGTGGCAACTTAATTTAAGTTCAGTGCAAAATGTTAAACCAATCTATCTGACAAAAATAAAAGGTAGGAGGAAAGAAGTACAAAGCTGGAAGGAAAGCTGTAGCAAGAACAAAGAATGAAAGGTTCAATATCACTGTTGAAACCACAAAAGGTCAAATACCTCTTCACTGACCACTATTTGTCAAACTCTGAATCCGTTGAGCAATCATTTCCATGAACTGTTTCCCACGGAAAGTAACCATTGGGCCATCATCAGGAATTTGCCCTTTTCCCCTTTGTAGTGTGATCTCAGAGTTGGTATATTTATTTGGGGGATGTGGGGTGCACAACCCCCCCACTTTGGGGGTGTGTGGAGGCATAGCCCCCGGCCAGGTTGAGTTTTACATTTTGCTGTTTTTATTGCAGTTGGTAGGTTGGCCATCATCTTACTTACCATGGGAAAGATTTTCACGGTAGCAATCATTTGGTGGATTCACTATTGACAAATAGGGGTTTCTATAATGTGAGATAGACCCAGAAAGAAACAATATTTTTTATAGTCAATGTGATTCAGTGGATTGCTGCCATGCAGTCCATATGCCGTCCATAGTAAGATACAGGGAAGCAATCTGATCTGTTGAATTATCAGAGCTTACTGAGGATGATAGAATAGCAAATGGCACACAGAGATTAGACCAGTGACATGCCCTTAGCTACTGTCAAGCTGATTCAGCAGTAGTCCCACAAAATGACTACCTGGAGATGGGACACATTACAGGCCTACTAGCGTCAGCATATGCATACATGCAGCTTCAAAGATTAGATTTTAGGACCATTAAGTCTAAAAGCCTGTATCACTATTTACATGGCAGTCCTACTTGATTCTCTCTCACAACCAGTGAAAAGGGACCAAATAGGCCATTTGTCTGGAAGGGAGGATGATGATAAGCAGCTAAATGGTGAGAAATTAAGATAAAACCATACTTTCAATCTTTTTAGTCTTCTGTCAATGGAACTATAACATGCCATAATCATGAAGTTACCAAGTGAACTTTACTAGACATACTCTGGCTTTTTTCATAATTCATAATGTACTATTTTGTGATGACTACACCCCATCTAATCCAAACTTACTTAGATAGGTTAAACTTCATAGCTCAGACCTGTATCACTTCTGTGTGTCACATACTTCATCACCTTCATAATCTCCTCTAGACAGGTAATCCCACCGGTTTTTTCAAATTCTTCCAATATTTCCATAATTTCAGCCATAACCTCTCATCTACTACTTTGTTTTATGTTTTTTCTTCATTCTTTCTTAATTCATTTATGCAATAAATCATCATTTCACTAAATAATCTATGATGTTGCTTACATGCATTTTATTTCATCTTACTATGATAACTTTCATCATTGAAAAATACAAAAACACTCTGACATGAAACAAAGTACCACACAGCCAGCTAATGGTATCTGAATTGTTGAATGACAAATGAAACTACTTGAAGCTTCCTTACAACCCCCTTCCACATTTTAGAAATTAGTTATCAGAATTATTAGAGAAAGGGGAAAGGTTATGTTTCCTTTCCTCACAAGCTGTTAAGAAGTTATACATTGTAAATGCCCGAGATCTGTATTTTTATGCCATACCAAAAATTCATAAGCATCTTAGTAAACCTCCAGGGAGACCAATTGTTTCTGGCACTGGTTCTTACCTGGAAAATATGAGAGTATTATTTGACTCTTTGCTCAAGATGCATCTGAGTTCCATACTTGCTCACATAAAAAATACACAGGCGGTTTGTGCTCTGATATGGAACACTGTATGGAATAAAGAGAATTTTTGAGCAACAATGGATATTTCTTCTTCATACAGTAACATCTTGTTGGGCAAGGGTCTTGAATCTACTGCAGCTATTTTGGGGGAGGGGCCACATAGTTCATTTATTTTGGAACTACAGGAATTTTGTTTAACTCATTCCTATTGCACTTTTGTAAAGAATATTATTTGCAGACAAGAGGGACAGCTATGGGGGCTCCTTTTGTTCCATCATATGTTGTTCTATACATGGGTGCATTTGAAAAACGTTTTGTGTATAATCATAACTATTTTAAAAATCATGTTGTTTTGTACAAACAATATATCAAGGATTTGTTTTTCATTTGTAAGGGGTCCCAGCATGATTTTCATAAATTTGTAGATGACTTAAATTTGAATACCCATGGTCTACAGTTCTGTTGTCATACAGATTGTAAGGTGATGAGTTTTTTGGATGTTCAATTTTTTTATTAATGAAATGGGGGCTGTCTAGTATGTTCCATTTAGAAAGAGCACTGCAATTAATAATTTGTTTACATGCCTCTGGTATGCACCCTACACACCCCATTAGGTCCTTGCTTATGCAGAGTTTAGACATGTATGGCTGAACACTTCTGAGGAGGTTATGAAAGAGAGATCTCTCGGTGAAGTGGAAGACAGATTGCTAGCCAGAGGTTATTCTAGTGATGTGCTCAATGAAGCTAAGGAGAAATTGCACCATCAGACTATATTTAGGGAGCATACACATAGAATTAGGCCCTCTGATCAAGCAGTTTGGGTTACATCAAGAGGGGAAGACATGGAAAATAAAATGAATATAATATTCTGTGTGACTGAATTTAGTCTTTTCTCTGATATTTTAAAACAAGTTGTCACTAAGTTATGGCCCATGATTACAGCAGATGACAAACTGTGTAATCTGTTTCCCCATCAAATCACTTTTTTCTTATATCCTTTTTTGAATCTAAAAGAACTGTTACATCATCTCATCACCAGTCATACACATCACAGTTCTTTGGGATCTTTTGCTTGTGGTAGATGCAGCATGTGTTGCAGAATTAGAAATGTATCCACTACCATGATTAATGGACGGAGGTTTGTTTCTATGCTAGATTTAATTGTCAGTCTTGTGGTGTGATATACATTTTGGGATGTGGATGTAATGAAACAAAATGGCACATAGGTCAAACCAAAAGAAAGGTGAAGGTGAGAATTTTGGAACACTTGGTAGACATCAGAAGAGTTAATAGCACTCCCAGCCCTGTGGCTGAGCATTTTATGAGGGGTCATTCTGGTATTGATAGATCCCTATTTTTTTGTGTATTTGCTCAGCCAACTCGGGACTGGGGCACTGATGCAATGTTTGCTAACACGTTAAATTTGTTGGAAACTACATTTAATTTTAACTATGACACTTTGGTTCCCCATGAGCTTAATTAGGAGGCAATTGTGAATTTCTGATTAACAGTATTGTTTGTGCACATGGTACTGGTATATGTATTTCTGTGAAATTGCTGTTTTAAGATTTGTAATTTATAATGTGTATGTAGATATTTACTAAGTATAAAAATTCTTTTGCTAGTTTACAACTAATAGGGATGTATTTGTGCTAGTTTAGCACTGTACATTTTAAATGTTGGATGAACTATTTATTGCAATTAATTGAATAATTGTTCATGCTATTAAATGTGTGTGATTTATAATGAAATGTCCCTTAAAGGTGAGAGGCCAAGGTACCAGGATTAAAGCTGTGTGGTACTCCATTTCGTGTCAGAGGTTTTTTTTGTATTTTTCAAAAAATGTTTTTTTTTGTTTTTTTTTTTTGGTTAACTTTCATTATTCACTGAAAGATTTTGAAGGTATAATCCTGATGATTTCCTCAGTTGTGATGTACATTGAAATTATATTGCAGCATACTAATAAGCATCGTTAATTTGTTAAGCATCCTTTTTGTATTTCTTTTTATATTATACCACTTTTTTGTCACATTACATACTTTGCACTCATAAACAAAATCATGCCAGTATTACATTTTTACAATAGCAGCATATTACAGTATGTGCAGCTGGACAGGTAAATTAACATGTTTCTACAACCTCAGAGATAAACTGTTTGAAGTTTATTCAGAACAAGAAGGATGCTTGAACGAAGTGTGTGTGTGTATATATGTGTGTGTGTGTGTGTGTGTGTGTGTGTGTGTGTGTGTGTGTGTGTGTGTGTGTGGGGAATTGATGCTACTCATCATAGTGCAATATTGAAAAACAATAACATGTATAAGCTATAAACCATTGACCCACACAGAGATTTGTAAAAGTAGGTCAAGCGTACCAAACCTTGCCAATTTCTTCAAAAGGTACTTTGATGCCATGAATGCATTGCCGACAATCTTTCCTGCTTACCTTGACAATATCAAGGCCTTTCACACCATCCGATTCAGACCATTACTTCTGGCATAACAAACATGTATGGTCATAGCTTCATAGTACAAAGCAGGTGCAGAGGTAAGTACTGGGTAGCTGCCCTTGTAGGCCATTTTAGGTCTAGCCAATTTCCCCTCAAAAGTGAGAATCAAACCCTGTACCTTGTTTTTTTTTTAACCTAAACACCTTAACCATTATGCCAGCCTTCCAACTCAACTAGATAGTCAACTGCCTCTCTGTTAGGGCCCACACTGAAAGAGGTTCCTCTTTTATCCAGATGAGTGTTACAATTGGATTTTGATATAGCTCTGTCTTGATCCCTCTGCTGTTTGGCATCTAATTCTTAGAAGTGAAAGCAAATGGCAAAAGGTTGTGGCTAAGTTTTTACTGATGCCTGCAATCTAGATGCAGTTGTGAAATCCCCATCAAACACTTAGCTACTCCAGCAGGGCCTGCAGCCTACCAATACCAGGTGTGTCAGTCACAGACTCCCTTCAAATGACAAAAAACGTGTAAAGTTTCTTCTGGGAAAGACATCCCCTATCCTCTTTTCACATTGCTGGTAGCCCTGTCAAAACAGATGTAATCTGTAAGGTGCCAGGTCCTATATTGTTAACAAGCTTTCTCTTTGATTATCATGTCTCTGTTATGGTTAGAAAGTCCTTTTATCATACTCAGCTAATCTGTAGATGCATTTGTACTAGGTTCCATGCAGTTGTGGCCCTTCCCTGAACTCCCTTTATTAGATTCAGTCTGGAATACAATGCCCCTTTTGGAGCATACCACCCAATGTATGTTGACCCTTCTAAAAGACCCCTAAGTTTTCTGACCAAGATGATTTCTGGACTACACAATCTAACTTGCCCCAAAAGTCAAAACATCCCATCCCTTCACTCAGTTTAATGCAAACTTTACTTTGAAGTGATCTCTGTTGTCTCCCTCAGCACTGGAAGTCCATAGCCATCCTAACATCCTCTACCTTCACTGAACATGTAATTTGCCACTTGCATCAAAAACTTCAACATCCACTACATGCTTAAATCAGCTGGCATAAGAGATCCATAACACTGAAAATTCCCTTCTTTAACAATAAAATCTCTATACATGTCAATCAAAATAACACCCTACTGACTGTCACAATTAGGCTTCATGACTGAATGAGAGACTGTAACTTCATACTTTTGGTATGAGGAAATCATCTTCTTATCAACAGTAACCGATTTGCATCAGTACTTAGAGTGTAAGTGCTAAGCTTCATAATAGCCTTTTGACTGTATACTTATGAAATTATGAACCCATAAATCTAATCCTATTCAGAAAGGTATGAAGCTATAGGAACTGTTCCACCATAAGAACACAAATTACAGAGACTTATGCATTTCAAAACAGAAGAAGCTAAAGAATAGTTTCACATATGAAGTAAGCATAACAAAAAATCACGAAAGGTTCCAACACAAGTCACTACAATCAAGGCTACAAGCCTTTAGCTTCATTACTATCTTTAAAAGTAGCCAAAGTTCTTCTATCCTCAATCTCCCAAACAAGAAAATTGTTCCCCAAGATGTACATATTTTGATAATTCAATCAAAACTTTTCTTATAATAAAAGATACTAATAAGGGAATCCAGTCAGTTGTAGTGGCAATCTACATGCAAAAAACGCTTTCAACCTTGTAAAATATATGTTTCCTTTTAAAACACCATTACGTGAGATTTCATCAAGAAGTTATTAAGTTAATTGCAGTGCTATAGTGGGGAACGGAGCCTAGAATAAATATTGAGGTACACCCTTATGCACATATTAAAATAACTATGGTCACTTGCCACGGCTGCTCCTTTCTACACTACTTTTTAAATGTACCTTGAGCCTTTAGCATTTAAAGTTTGTGATACAGTAATCATGGAACATTAATTAGGTGGCAAAGTGTATAAACATCTGTCTATATTAAGATGACTTGCTGATGTATAACCCAGGTAGAGATACTGGTATAGTATTAATAGAGCTGAATACATTCATGCAGATTTCATTGCATAAAGACAAACATTCTAAATCAAATGCAACCAGAATAAACAATACACTGGGACTGGATCCAGAGATAATACATTCTTTCCTGAAGGATATCAACCAACTAAATGTACCTGGGTATGATGTTGTCAAACTCAAAAAGATTAAGCTATACTGACAAAATTTAAGAAATTGTTTTAGAAAATGGAACATCTTCCTGTGTATATTATAAAAGTTATAAACTGTACACCACTTTGCCTCTCCTTTGGCCAATATATGTAGCTGGAGAATTGTTAATCACTTTAAAGAGTATATCAGTGGCCAAAAGTAGCAATCATTTCTTTTAATGGATGAAAGAGAATTATAGATTTACCTGGAACATACTGCCTGCAACACAACCGAGTCCAGACTTTGAACTACAAGTATCAGCTGTGTGGCAGAAATAATTTTGTCTCATAAAGTCACTAAGATTATTTAGTCACAATGAAGGATCTGGCGCTTTAAAATATCAGAGAGATGGACAAATTATACACAGTATTATGTAAAAATTTGAAGGAAAACTTAAAGACAAGCTCAGATATAACAGTAGAAATTCTCAGGGGGATGCTGTGTGATGCCCGTGCACTGGCCCAATTATCAAGGAGCCTCAATCCTCACCACTAACGCCAGTGATGGGTGTTCACATTGGGAAGGATAGCAAGTACACACACAGTAAAGTACAATTTCCCTTAAGAGCACACAGAGATCACAGTCAGTCTGTGGCTGGTTTCTCCCTTTCTCTCCAGATCCCCAATAAGAATCCTCACTGGCACAGCTATAGAGTGGATTCCTTGTCCAGAGTTCCAAGCCAAGTCCTACCAGCACTTCCTCTGTCCAACCAGAGCTTCATGTACCTGCCCAAGTAGCTGACACACACACACACACACACACACACACACACACACACACACACACACACACACACACACACACACACACACTTTGAGATATGATTTATATACAAACACACAGACACTCTTGGGGAAGCTGGCACAGGTTCACTAAATATGCCCGTTCTGCCCAAGCTATAAGGTAGTAATCTACTGCCACCAGAACCCCTAGTTATCAGCTACTATAAGGCCCTTTCCAAATGGTGACCAATTTCGCTCTGTAATAATATTGTCATCCAATTAGTAAGTGTGACAAGAACTTTTAAGGCTATTGGAGTGGCTTGGAAAGTATCACTAAACAGATGCAAGTACTCTAGAGCTTAAATTATCTCTACACAAAATAGCCACAGTATAAAGGTTTAAAAATACTTAGTAATAAATAATAAAATCACAAGATAAATTTCCTCAATTCAGTACAGTGCTAGTCAAGAGTTCATACACAGGAACTTTAAAGCAATCCTGTAGAATAGTCTGGCATAAATATAGAAAACAGCTAGTCTAATCATACTATTTTCTATCTATTTCTAAGAGAAATAATGAAGTCTAAGATCCTACTTACATACAGAGCAAGCATGTGCTGGAGATGTTGTCAGTTCTGAAGATGTATGTAAACTGCTATCTCTTTCTCTCTGAGATCTCTTAAATTGATAATACATCACTGCTGACTTATTTTAGATTACATCATTCTTAATACTTATCTGGCTCCCAGGCTACCAGAAACTCTAAATTTACATTTCTTAGTTTTCTTAGTTAGCTTGCACCTGGCCAGGAAGCCACAGCAATAAAATACATTATACATGTAAAACCTTGCAATTAACTCTGGTCTCAAAACATTAGAAGGAATTCCTTTATTCAGGCATCCTGTCTCTGAGCTTTGAGATCAAACTGTCATAAAATGCTTTACTTTATCAGCTTTATTTCAGCAGGGTGCACTGTGGTTACATTTTTGAAGTTCAGAACATATAACACATTTTTTCTTATTTTCTTACATTTTATTTTCTTACATATTTACAATGACATAAAATTATCTACAAAATTCTATCTAGGTGGGCAGGCAGCCTTTCAGTTTTTCACATGCTGTTTAACATAAAGCAAGTAAAAAGAGGATAATTGTTAGGAAGGCATCTCACCAATAACAGTAAATAAGAGTCATATCCCCTAAGCATAAAACACTCAAGCAACTTGCAAAGTGCCATAACCAGGTATTTTCTTAGAAGCTCTCTGAACTGAAATAAATTAGAAAGAAATGTGAGTGAGCAATGGGTCTTAAAATACTGTACAAAAACTACTGAAGATTGAGAACACTGAAAATACACATGGTGAAAGAGATAATATGCTATGATTGATAACATGGCTATTGGTTGGAAGACATGAGCAAACCAATGACTAGGGTCACACTGGTTTTAAAATGTCATTAAGCTAAAGAGTATGAGATATTAATAAAATAAGAGCACTGTGGAAAGGAAATATGGTCATCCAAATCACATGTGAGTAGTGGCCTGAGCTGTTTCTCTTGCTTAGATATGCAACAAGACCAAGAAAGTTTAGACTTTTAGGGTGGCAATGTCATTCAGCTATGTATTCTCTCCATTCTGGCTAATGAGAATATTTCCAGCTATCTTTACTTGCAGCTACAGGTTAATATAAGAGACTTGAATGAATGGGTATACATTTTCTGGGACTAGTGTACTTGCCAGATTTACAGGGTAACTACAGGAATAACCTAGCCTACTGGGACCAGCAAATAAACTCTTACAAAGGCATCATATCTGTTGGGTTGAACTAAACATAAGATACTAGATAAGCAAGGTGTACATGTTTTAAGTTATCAATGGTAGCAATCAAGAAAGCAGTTTATAGACAGTGGAAGAAAATAATATAAATGAATGAAGCGATAGTGATTAAACATAAGCAGCTTTGAGCAGGCATTGGTGGACAAGAGGAAAACAGTACTGTTTAAAAGTATTTCACTAGCTAATGATTTATTACCTTCAGTGCTACAATGTTATGTTTAACTGCATACCTTATAAAATGGCCTAAGAAAAATCCATTGTGTTCTATATTTTGTTCATGCAATATCTGATTTATAAGCTGTTATTAAATTTGATGTGGTTAATAAAATGTTCTCAAGTTTTACAAAAGCAAAAGTAAAGAAGTTAGAAGGAAAGTGAACAGACCTAATGAGTGTTTATGGATTTACAAACATTGACAACATTCTGAAACCTGTGGAACATGAGGCACATGAGGGAGGGACAACAGATAGGCAACCAATCTTGAAACAGATACAGTAATAAGCAAAATGGAGGAAATGCAGATGAGAAGCCATTGAAAGATTTTTTTTTCATAAAGACAGTAATATTGTAGCTGTAGGATATGTGAAAAATAGGTCATGGATTGATTGATTTTTGACATGTAGAAGAACTGAGTAAATGTACCTTCCTTACCTGGACAAATGACATAGTATTATTACATTCTTTTGAGAAAAAACTCTGCTCAAGTTAAACGAACATTTACATTTTCTGTATTTACTTTATAAAAGAGGATCTACAAACACATGATTAAAAATGGTCAAAACCCCAAACGTACCTTGGCCCTTGCTGCAGATGTAGAGACATTCCTTTGAGTCTTTGAGTCACATAAACATGATGTAGGGCCTATCTTTAACCACCAGTGAAAAATGTGAGGGAGAAAAAAAAATAAAAACAACTGGATGGTACATATGATCTAGTTGAGAATTATAAACTAGTAAGTATGACATCAATTATAGCTTAAGTACTCTGAGTAATGGCCAAGTATACCATACTGAGAGATACTATTCAACATGGATTATTGCTAGGCAAACATTAGTGCACTGGTCTAAATTAATTTTCTAAGTTGAGAATATCACCCGTGATTGTAGTTTATTTGTCCGAGTGACATACATGGATTTTGTTAAGTCCTTTGATACATTTTAACCTTCATGGATAATCACAAGTCTTAAAATCCATAAAGAAAATGCATATATTTGGATTAACTCTGGCTACAAGGGGGGATCACAAAGACAGATGTGTCCTTATGAGTGCTCTGACTGTGACTCTACAAATAGGAGTATCACTTAAGGGTTAGTTATGGAACCCATAGAATTCAAATATGTGTTTATTTAATTTGCAGTTTCAACTAACTATTGGCTTTTTAAACCTACTGATGGTAATGAATCGTGTGCAGCTATCATCCCTTGATAATCTTTTACAGCTAAACAGCTGACTTGATAAAATAAATTTAATTGCTAAAGAACTGTATTCAGATTACATTATAAAATGTGAGGTGATTCTTTCTAGTGGCTGGACAGTCTTTCCGTCTTGAAGAAACAAAAGTGTAGACCTGGAAAATATAGCACAAACCTTTGTCTTTGCCACCTGGGAATTCAGCAAATAGACTCACAACACAAACTCCTTTTGTAAATAGTGACACATTATTATTTTCCAAGTTCTTCAGTTCTGCCTGTTACAGAATATTCTTTCTCACATTTCTGATGGACATTTTAAATTTGTTTGTAATTATAACATAGCTGCATGGTGTGTATTAAGGTAGAACAAATTAAGAAAAAAATGGATGACTTTATGAAAAGCATTGGGAATATGCCTACCAACTGTGAAAAATGAGACAAGGATCCATATGAAAAATAAGAAAAACAGCAACGAAGATGGCAAACAATAAATGTATCTGAGCTTGTAAAATAAAAAAGCATGAATACTTGTAAAAGAAAAACAAAACGTATGAATTGTGTATTAGGTTTATATCTGTTCATTAGCATCTTGTCTGCTTGCATTACAGTCCAGGACATGGAAAATAACAAAAATGTCATTTCATAAAGAGTGTGAAATCTTCTCTGTCATAGTGTTAGAGTTAAAAGTGCTCCCCAGCATGTTATCATACCTACTCGTTATGTAATTCATCAGTAAGGACAGTCCATTATTAACGTTCCGAATACTACTGCATCATGTATGTCACATTCTAGTTTGAGACTATGTTATCTTTGTGGATGGGTTATAAACTTTATCTTCACACCTGCACTGATCTGTCTGTATACTTACTGATTGTATGTATATTTGCTTTGTTGGATCATAAATTACATCTTATACAAGCACATTGCTACAAGCTGAGAAATTACCATCAGGAAACAAGTAAGCACTGGATAAATTAGTGCAAAATGTTCATTTTCAGTTAAGGTGTCTAAGCCAATCATACTGCATTGGTCAACTCTGAATGGAAATACAAATGTAAGGTGAATATTCATTTTTACCTGGAATACTATAAGTAATCTTGCTAAAAGAAAACATGCTATACCAATGGATTTCTTAAACTGTAATAAAATTGGCAGCACAACATGAAAAAAAAACTACAAGAAAGAAAGAGGAATTACTATTTAAAGGGCATATGTGCCTTATTCTGCATTGTATTTGATATACCTTTGTTTTGCCCATTACAAAACTTCATAAGAGAAAAATATCTAACTCTAAAAATTAGGAAAACAATAAATAAATAGCATGTATTACACCTTCAGCATGCCACCAATACATGACTTTTCAAACACAAAACTGCCTTTTTTGCAAAGAGGCAATATTTCATATCTGTTACATTTTAGAACAAAGGGCAGTTATTGTATAAAGTTATGATAAATAGCAACCAAAGTATACCCTTTAATTCTATAAGAATGCAACTAATATACTGTCTGATGCTGTAACATATATGAAGCTGAAGAAAGCCCTACACTAGCAGTTTCACAGCTCCCCTCCACTTTGTCATGAAGGCCATTATTGATTACATACTAGCTTGATATTAGCTATACTCATATAAAGCAAATAAATGAAATTTACTGGCTAGTCAGAAAACCAGAAATTAATAAATCTACCAAATTATTTATTATAACAGTAAATAATAAATGTGGCTCACACTAGAAAAAAATGTTATCGCTTCTGCTTTGCAACACAGCATGAACACACACACACACACATACACACACACACACACACACACACACACACACACACACACACACATTATTTCTTTCTTTTTTCAGTATCTGTGAAAATATGAGTGTTTTTATCCTTAACAAATGTAGCTTTTAAGAGTTGGTGAAAGCTCTCTGATGTCTATGAGCTTATGGAATTTCTCATGCTGCATGTAATCAGAACATGGATGGCATTCTTGGCATCTTAAGGAAAGGAATTTATAACTTATATAAAAGTTACACATCTAAGCTTGTATGAATTCTAGGGTTTTAGTTAGGCACCATTTGATGAACTATCTCACTGTATTTGATAAAGAAAGCAGTTCTCCCTATTATGTACTACAAAATTATACATTACATAGGCATCCAGTTTTAAGACAATGCAGCATTTTTGCATGATGCAATGACACCTTTTTTTTGATCTGATGGAAACTTAAAACTAGCTGTATGTGTATATACTATCATGTTACAATCAAAAACGTGAATCAATGCTCCTAAAAGAAAATCCATCAACATGTCCAACCCCAAAACTGTGAATTCTCTCAAATGTGAATATCTAGATTTTTTAAATAAGTTTCCACAGTAGGTTAAATAGTATAAACAGTACAACAATGGTGACTTTTTTCCTTATGCATATCAGAATGCTGTACTATAGCAATAACCTACGCCTGGGTGTGGGTAATGCTAGATTTACCCACAGTCCGTGTGGTTTGGTCACGAGGGCGAAGCCCGAGTGGCCAAACAAAGCCAACCGTGGGTAAATCCAGCATTACCCACACCCAGGCGTGGGTTATTGCTATTATACAATGACATTATTTAAGAAAAAAAATAATTACTTTTCTTAAATAATGGCATTGTATAATGCCTCCTTGCTGCCCTTCCGCAGCTGTCTGGTATTCTGCAGCAGTTCTAATGTACTGCCCATGCGTATGCCTATGCAGTACATCACAGCTGTGGGCAAAAGCAATGGAGAAAGCAAGATCTCGGTTTCTTTTTACAAACTGTTTCGCTATGTTAAATGGGTTTAACATAGCGAGAAAGCTTTAAAAAAAGCAACGGAGAATCTTCGTTGCTTATTTTAAAGCTGTCTCGCTATGTTAAACCCATTTAACATAGCGAGACAGTTTTGAAAAAAGCAACAGAGAAAGCAAGATCTCCATTGCTTTTTACAAACTGTTTCAGTATGTTAGAGTTTAACATAGCGAGACAGCTTTAAAAAAAGAAACGGGGAATCTCCATTGCTTATTTTAAAGCTGTCTCGCTATGTTAAACCCATTTAACATAGCGTGACAGTTTTGATAAAAGCAACAGAGAAAGCAAGATCTCCGTTGCTTTTTACAAACTGTCTCGCTATATTAAATGGGTTTAACATAGTGAGACAGCTTTAAAAAAAGCAAAGGAGAATCTCTGTTGCTTTTTTTAAAGCTGTCCCGCTATGTTAAACTTGTTTAACATAGCGAGACAGTGTTGCTGTAAGAGTTATAGTAATGGAAATATTCTGGGCGACCGGACCTTTTTCCATTACTATAACTCAGATTTACAATGTGCATGCTGACCAATCAGCGTGCACGTTTTTGAATATTAATGTGGGGTCGTTGTATAATTGAAGAGTTGTAACAGAAAAGGAAAACTACTGCTAATTATTAGATTGTCTGTGCTATTGTTGCCCATTACAGTATGATCCTTTACATTAGGCATCTGTTTCTCATAGTTTTTATAATGCCACATTAACTAGTAAGCCAAGCACTGGCCACAATCATATTCCTATACCATGCTCCTTAACCACATGCATGTACAATGGTCCTGTCATACATTTATGGTCCTTGTGCCATTTAAGTTATTGACAATGATAAAAATGTTCCACTTTTGCTGAAAACGCTGAAAAAAAAATGAATTTGGATAAGTATTAGCAAAACATGAGATTGTCACTGTACTTGAAGGTTTAAGCTAAAGCACTAATTCAGTATAACTTCCAATTAATCTAACATTTAATACTCACATTTCTTTCAGTTTGGTTAGTGAGCCTTCTGCCTTTATAATTATGACAACTGGACTATAATTTTTGAACAGCTACAACTATATGCAATTTCAACAGATTTTAAAGTATAAATTATAATTAAAGAACTAAATTATAGTGCAGTTGTTATTTATTATTCTGGTATGCTCAGTGAACACGTGCACCTTATCAAGGGCTGCTCGGGAATGCTGACTGCTTAAGTGACTTGTCCAGTGTAATACTGAAGGAAAACGGAGAGTGAGGGAAACCAACTGTACTACAGGAAGTAACCCTGCTGGCACCCAATAACCTTAATCCTCTGTTTTAACTGGAAAACTAGAAATTACACTTACAATTGTAAGTGCCATTCTTGAATTTAATTTTCTGATAATGGAATTAAAGTTTTTAAGAACTGTAAGCTCTATTTATTGGATAGTACAGGTGTTTCTTATCATAATCTGCTATATTTATATTAGGGCAATGGAGGTTTCCACACTTTAATAAAGGTCTTCCACAGTCCCATTTGTACAAAATCTAAGAACATGGGAATATTCTGCCTATAAATTGCAGTCCTTTTGGACAATATACAATTGATGCTCTGTATGGTGTCAAACTCTCAGTTTCCAAACATAGTGGTATCGCAATCAGCTTGTCTTGGTATGCAGGTAGATCACACACAGTAAGTTGTAGCTTGTTGGATGCTGGGGACAGGACAGCCATCATAACTGAAGGAGCAGATTATAACAATGACAGAGATGATGATTATGATATCATTTTTCTTTAATGAAACTTCCCTGGCCATCTGAAACTGTATTATTTATTTTATTTTTATTTTTTATTTTATTTTACATTTGTTGACCGGGCTAGTCCAACTGGATACATGTCTATTTTCAGTGGAGGCCCAGGGAGAAAAGCTCCAGTAACATCATACTAAATAATAACCACACTGTAAACATACAGAAATATCTAATATAAAATTTGAAAATAGTTTAAAAAAGACTAAAAAAAGTAGAAAGATTTGAGAAAGGCACTTAGATAGAGTATTACAGCATCAGATTAAGTAAAATTTAGAAAAATGACTGTATAAAAAGTGACTAGTACAATCAAGCATGGTGAGTAGTACTCAGGAGTGACAGAGTTAGGAATTAAGAAGGAAAGGTTAGTTTAAAAATCAAATAAATAGAGAAAAAAACGTTTAGTCAGGGTTGTTGCAAGAGCATAGCTAGTGGTTAGAGAGGAAAAGTTTTAGGTTAGTTTTAAATAGTGGGAGTGAGGTTAGGGTTGTAAGGTCTTGTGGTAAGTGATTCCATATTTTGCCAACTGAATTAGAGAATATGGTGTCTCCTGCTAAGTTATTTGATAAGGAAGTATGAATCAGAATTCTATTAGAGGAGCGTAGATTCCTCGGGTTATTGTATGGTCTTATGAGGGTAGAGAGCATTGGAGTGTTGTCGGGATAGTATAGGGCTTTGTGGGCGATTGTAAGTTGGTTAAATTGTATTAGGTGAGGTAATTCAAGCCAGCCTAGTTGTTTAAGATTCAGACAGTGATGAGTCCTGTATGGAGAGTTTGTAGCAAATCTGGCAATATTGTTATATGATGTAGCTAGTTTGTTAAGATTATGCTTAGAAAGATTGGTGTATATGGGGGAAGCATATAATAGGGTAGAGATTAAGTGGGTTCTAGCTATTGTGGTTCTGGCTTCTGGTGTCAGGAAAGATTTGATTCTATAGAGAGATCCGAGTTTTCTGTTAGTAGATTTTATTGTTGTGTTTATGTGAGTGTCAAATTTTAGTTGATTGTCAATTGTAATTCCTAGGAGTTTGGTGGTGGAGTCTGGAGAGATAAGAGTACCATTGCTGGATGTGAGTGTGAAATGAAGAGAGGGAGACAAGTGAGTGGGTGTAAAGAGCAAAAGTTTGTTTTTTTTTGGGTTAAGGAGGAGACAGTGGTTAGAGAACCATTGCTCTATAGTGGCGAAGGCTTTTTAATAATAAATTTTAATAAATAAAATTTATTTATTTATTTATTTATTTATTTTACATTTGTTGACTGGGCTAGTCTAACTGGATACATATCCATTTTCAATAGAGGCCTGGGGAGAAAAGCTCAGATGAAGCACAAAAATATAATCACATATACAAAGATTAATTTCACGTTAAACATTGCTAGAAAGAAAGACCAGGAATAATCTCAGAGTTCCAGGGAGATAAACTCTGAGGAAGCGCGGATATAATAACATATACAAGATTAAATTCATGTTAAACATTGCTAGAAAAAAGACAAGGAATAATCTCAGTGGTAGTTTGTTCTTAGTGTAGTGCTAAGTTAAAAACACTTAACATAATACAGCTGTAGTTGCAATATAGCATTTAAAGGATATCAGCTGAGTTAGATAAGTTGTTAGTAAGCGGGTTGGTATAAAGAAGGACAACAAAAGTATGAGCTGCAATATTCAGAATATTTGTTAAAAACAGGTTTAATTGAAGAAGTTATGAGGAGATAATAAGAAAAGATCTAGAAAGGAATAAGTTTGTTGTTAGTAAGAAAAGGAACAAGAATATAGAAAAGAGGAGCGTAGGCAGACCAAGGAAGAAAGGTAATATATCAGTCAGGTTTAGTACAAGGGCATAACCACTGTGTTCTGAGGAAAAGTTTCAGTTTGTTTTTGAAGAGTGATATTGAGGGAACAGAGGAAAGTTCAGTAGGAAGAAGGTTCCAGGATTTTCCAGCAGTATTACAGAAAAGAGAGTCTCCAGTCCTGTTGTTAGATTTACAAATATTTACCAGCAGTCTTTGTGACGAACATAAGGTCTTAAGATTGTTGTAGGGGACAATGAGGGTAGATAGTATAGGGGTATCTGTGGGATGGTAAAGGGTTTTGTGGACAATGGTAAGTTGGTGGAATTTAAGCTGATTTTATAATTCAAGCCATCCTAGTTGCTTTAGGATAATACAGTGGTGGGTTCTGAAAGGGTTTCCTGTGGCAAATTTGGCTATGCTACTGTAGGCACTTTCCATTTTATTAAGGTTGGTTTTAGAGAGGTTAGTGTATATGGGTGAGGCATAGAGGAGAGTAGAAATTAGGTGAGTATGAGCAATACTTGTTCTTGCTGCAGGAGAGAGAAAGGGTTTGATTCTGTAGAGAGAGCCCAGTTTTCTGTTAACAGATTTTAAGGTATTATTAATATGGGTTTCAAAGTTAAGGTTGTTATCTATGGTGATACCAAGTAGTTTGGTAGTTGAGTCTGGGGATATAAGAGTATTGTTATTGGATGTTACTGTGAGGTTTAATGGGGGGGACTTACTAGTAGGAGTGAAAAGAAGGAGTTTCATTTTTTTGGGGTTAAGTAGGAGACAGCGTTGAGTAAACCATAGTTCGACTGTGTTAAAGACCTTTTGGGTGAGGAAGTAAAGCTCAGGTATGGATGTGGCTGAGCATATAAGTGTCAAATCATCTGCATATTGTATGCATGTAGCTTGGGGGATTGCTAGGTGAAGGTCGTTGATATATATAGAAAATAGGAGTGGTCCTAATATGGACCCTTGGGGGACCCCCTATGTTAATGGGTAGATAGAATATTATGCCAAGGTACGGCCTGTTGTCTGTTTTCTAGATAGCATTGGAACCATTTTATAGCAGATGCATCTAGTGACAGAGATTTGAGGATATTTATAAGTATTCAGTGATTTACCATATCAAATGCCTTAGATAGATCTATAAACAGTGCAGATGAAAGCCTATTAAGGTTACGGTTTTTGTTGATACAGTGAGTGAAGGAAAGAAGGGCAGTAGTAGTGCTGTGTGAGGGTCTGAAACCATGTTGTGAGTTGGAAAGTAAGTTATAT
Source organism: Protopterus annectens (assembly GCF_019279795.1). NCBI lineage: Eukaryota > Metazoa > Chordata > Ceratodontiformes > Protopteridae > Protopterus > Protopterus annectens. Next base: position 1,084,271,287 of record NC_056725.1, read on the forward strand.
TGGATTAGGTGGTCTAGCAATTGTTTATGGATGCATTTTTCCATGATTTTAGCTAGGGGAGACAGAAGGGCAATGGGACGGTAGTTGGAGAGTTCAGTGGAGTTACCTCCCTTATGAAGGGGAATAATATGGGAGACCTTCCATATGCTTGGGATGTGCCCTTCAGTGATAGTTCTACTAATAAGAATGGAAATGGGGTATGCTATAGATTTGGCTGCCTTTTATAAGTATTCAGCGGGAATCTTGTCAGCTGAAGGAGTGCATATTTGAGCTTTTGGATGAGGGCTAGAATGTATGTAGTTGGTACTGGTTGGAAGAGAAAAGGAGGGGGTGGGTTAGTGATATGGTTGGATATAGGTAAGTCCTGAGTAGATAACTGATTAGTAAGATTTTGTATGGCCTCAGTGAAATAGGTATTAAAGGTATTAGCAGTCTGTTTCGGATTCTCTTGGTCTGTGTCTTGTGGGTGTGGTGTGATGGATTGACCTGGGTGTAATGACTGATTAATACTTTGCCCAGAACTTTTGTGGTTGATTATGGTGGGTCTGTTGGAATTGCAAGTAGTAGTTTCTTTTGTCAGTCTGCACTGCTTTTTTAGTTTCGTTTCTTAGTTGTCTGAAGTTTTGTTGATCTACTGGGTTTTTAGTTGATCTTGATTTGTTCCAGTATTTATTTCTGAGTTTGATTTTTTTGCCTGGTTTCCTTTGAAAGCCATGGAGCAGATTTCGTTCTCATTCTTATAGAGTGCATTGGGGCGTGGTGGTCTACAATGGATAAGAAGTTAGAGTTAAAGTAATTGACAGCTTCCTCCAGTGGGAGGTATTTTAAGGGATACCAGTTGCATGTTCTTAGTTCACTTTGGAAGAGATCAGGGTTAAAGTTTTTCTTGGTTCTAATTGTTCTAGATATGGTTGGGTTGGGTAGGTTGGTTTTATGCCTGATGATGTAGGTTAGTGAGTGGTCACTTACATCATCTGTGAGGGTACCAGATTCATATGTCTGGAGATGACTATTTACAGATAAAAGTTGAAGGCAATCACATCCCAAAAGTGAGAAATGAAATAATACTAAATCTGGTGTAGTCTTGTCTCCAAACCAAACAAGGTAGTTAAAAGAAGGATTTTCTTTAAGCATCATTCTGTTTATTCTGGCCAGCATTCCATCTTAATGGCCTTGTTTTATTATAATATAATGAAATTATCCTGAACGGAGCACTAATTTTCCGTTAGATTAGTATTACTGAAGCTTGACAATGTTTCCAATTATATGACTGGTGGTGGTGGTTTGTAACTTAGGATGGTGATGTGATTTATTTTAATAGACATAGTTGCTCTTAGGGGGTCAGCTCCTAAACGGGCATCCTTTAACTCTTCTTGGACAACTAACAAGGTCTCATTTTGGCAAAATGAGGTACTGCACAATAAAGCTGATATTCGCTCAAACTTGGTATTATGTCTCATCATTTATTTCTCATTCTACACTGAAGTGGCATTGGACTCCCATAATTGAGCACTCTTATACTGTTAGAATATAATAACACCCTCCTGCTTTTGTCCTACCCTTCTTAATTCTAGTGTGGATAAGTACTTGGTGTTCATGTTTATGTCTCCACCGTCACATAAAAAGAAGTTATGTACTCACCATAATGTTCCATGTCTGTTGTCCATCTCACCGTTCATTCTTACACTGATGGGTTTGGAGCCAATCCTCGGCTCCAACTCGGCCGAATACTTAGCTGAAGATTTCAGACTTGGCTCATGGCAAGAAGGTATCCCGCAATGCAGTGGTGCAATTCCCCAGATCTTGTTTGCTGCTAATACTGAGCAATATGTACACTATATACATATTTACACACATATACATATAGACAATATGTAAGTCCATACCAAGCATACTGGAAGAAGAAACAAGCTGAGACAAGGAGTCCCTCGGGTAGAGAAAATCTATCAGGTCCACAAGAAGTCCACGGTAGGCGGAAGGAGGGAGGGTTCATAAGAATGAACGGCAAGAAGGACAACAAACATGGAATGTTATGGTGAGTACATGACTTCTTTATGTTATGCTGTCCTATCTCACCTTCATTCTTACACTGATGGGACAGTGTCCCTAGCACGTTTATCCTGGGTAGCTCACGGGAGTATACCTTTCAGCACTGTGAAACCAAAGGATGCCCTGTCCCTGGAGGCCAAATCCACTTTGTAATGAGTGATAAAAGTATGTGGTGTAGACCATGTAATTGCTGCACAAATATTATCTATAGGAATTCTGGCTTGGAAAGCAAATGACATAGCCAATCCTCTTGTGGAATGAGCCTTCACTTTGAAAGGTAGAGCCTTGTTATTAGATTTGTAGATAAAGGTAATACAATTTGAAAGCCAATTAGAAAGAGTGGTTCTTGAAACTGATGATCCTTTCCTTGCATCAGAAAAGGATACAAATAATTGGTTAGATTTTATGAAGTCTTTGGTTCTATGTAAATAGAATCTGAGTTGTCTATGTACATCCAGTTGGTGTAATTTGTACTCTGTCTTGTTGCTACATTGAGGAAAAAATACTAGGGGTTCTATGGATTGGGTTATATTGTTTGGCGAAGCAACTTTAGGTAAAAAGGAAGGGTTAGTGTATAAGGATACCCTATCCTTATGAAAAATCAAATATGGTGGTTTAACAAAAAGGGCTTGCAGTTCTGACACCCATCTAGCAGAAGTTATAGCCACTAGAAACACGGTCTTCCATGAAAGGAACTTAAGGTCTGAAGACGAAGAAGGCTCAAAGGGAGGTAAAGTGAGATGCGACAAGACAAAAGTTAGATCCCATGGAGAAAGGGGTTCCTTAAAGGGGGTTCTCAGTAAAGAAGCACCTTTTAAGAAGGCTCTACACAACCTGTGTGACATTAAGTTAGAAGAAGTATCGCCAATACGAAAATTTAGAATTGCAGCAAGTTGAACTTTGATGGTAGCTGCAGCTGAGCCTTGTTGGAACAGTTCCACCAGAAATTGCAAAATGGAGTGAATAGGTGCAGAAAAAGGGTCAATGTTCTTATCTTGAGCCCATAGGGAAAACCTCTTCCATTTGCTAGAATAAAGCTTTCTAGTGGAAGCTTTATGGACGGACATTAAGATATGTCTGACAGTGGGAGTGAAACTATGAAGCATGACTAAATTGGGAAGTGGAGCAGCCAAGCTGTCAGTTTGAGGGTGTGGAGAGACAGATAGCTCCCCTGACATATGAGTCAGCAGATCTGGTACTGGGTCCAGAATCCAAGGCCTCTCCTGAAGGTGGGGCCAAAGGAAGGGGAACCAAACTTGGCGAGGTCAGTAAGGGGCAATGAGAATTATCCTGCTTTCTGAGCTTTGTGCTTTCTGAATTACTCTGGTATGAGAGGAAATGGTGAAAAGACATATAGAAGTCCCAATGGCCAATCATGAGCGAGAGTGTCTCTTGGTGTCTCCCCCGGAGGGAGAACTAGGGAAAAGTAGTTGCTGCCCTTGGCATTCATGAGAGTGGCAAAGAGATCACAGCAAGGCTGTCTCCATGTCTGGAAAATCATTTCCACTACACTGTGATTGAGAGACCACTCATGAGGCATAAGGATTGCTCTGCACAGCTTGTCCGCTATCACATTGGACTTCCCTGGAATGTGCAGTGCGATCAGAAATCGCTGGGAAGAAACTGTCCATTGCCAAACTCTTAGGGCTTCTCAACAAAGGGGGGTAAGATCTGGTTTCCCCCTGCTTGTTTATGTACCAAACCACTGACATATTGTCTGAGTGGATTGTAATAGTCCCTAGAGGGAGAGAGTCCTGAAGTGCTTGCAACGCAAGAAGCACTGCTCTCATCTCTAGAACATTTATATGCAAGGGAGCCTCGTGATCTTGCCATGTACTTTGGACTGTTCTTACTAGATAATGCCCCCCACCCTGTCTGGGAAACATCCATGGTCACTGTAGCTATTAGTTGAAGTGGAACAAAGGGACTGCCTATTGCCACATGAGTGGAATGCATCCACCATCTCAAGTCATTCTTGCAAGATTCCATTATCCTGATTAGGTGAGACATTGGAAGTTCTTGAAGAGACCATTTGGAGAATAATGGCCATTGAAGTATTCTCATGTGCATTCTGGCAAGACGAACTAGAGTAATCGTGGAGGCCATTGTTCCTAATAAGTGGAGAATTACTTTTGCTTTCACTGTGTTCAAGGAAAGGATGTGAAGAATTTGATGTCTAAGAGCTACGACCCTTTCTGCTGGAAAATGTGCTATCATCAATGAGGTGTCTAGTTCTGCGCCTGTGAATGTAATAAGTTGAGAGGGCAATAAGGCAGATTTTTGCAAATTTACTGTAATGCCCAATTGGTTGCAGATGTCCAACGTTAGCTCCCTGGCTTGCAGGAGTAGATGCTTGGTAGTGGCAGACAGAAGCCAGTCATCTATATAGGGAAACACATAGAATCCTAGATGTCTCAGGTGAGCCTTGACTACTGGCATACATTTGGTGAACACTCTTGGGGCTGTAGTGAGACCAAAGGGCAGAGCTCTGAACTGGTAATGGCTGGCTCCCAGCCAGATGCGTAAGTACCTTCTTGATGTCCTGTCCATTTTTATGTGGTTGTAAGCATCTTAAAGGTCTATCGAGCATATCCAATTGTCTTTCCCTAAAAAGGGAAGTATAGACTGCAAAGTCACCATTCGGGACTTTGACTTTTTGACAGATTCGTTTAACTTGCTTAGATCCAATATGGGCCTCCAGCCCCCTGTTTTTTTTTGGCACTAAAAAGAATCTTGTAAGTTCTGAATCCTATTTGTCTGCAGGGACTTCTTGGATGACTCTTTTTTGGAGCAACGTTTGGACCTCTATAGTTACTTGTTCCCTTAGATCGGGTGGAACATCTGGGAGTGTTTTGGTCTTTGGGACAGGTAAGCAAAAGGGGATGCCGTACCCTCTGGATATTATGTTTAGTACCCATTTGTTGTTGGTGATATTTAGCCAGGTTTCTCGGTACATTCACAAATGTCCCCTGACTGCCTCCAGAGTACAGCAGCCGTGCCTCCTTTCAGGAGCACTGATAAGGCCGTCTGCAAAATGAATCATGGTCACCTTGGTTTTGCAGACCCCCTCTGCCTCTGGAGCAGCATCTACCATTATTACCTCCCCCTCTGCCCCTGGGGAAGGTATCAGCCCGTGCATACTGGAAAAATCTCTGGGATATTTTGATCCATATTTTTCTGCCCTTCTGAGCTTTGGGATAAGCTCTTGAAGGTATGGAAAAATGTACTCCAAAGGTAGAGAGAGCTTTCCCTTCCTGCTCGCATCAGGTTAGAGTGCCTTTTACTTTAGGTCCAAAGAGTGAGGAACCATCAGAGGGTGCGTTGGTAAAGGTAGACTTGAAAGGTTCTGCAAAATTACACAAGCGCATCTAGGAGTGTCTCCTAAAGGAAACTCTGGAACCCGCTGCCCTGCTCGCTCCATCTGCTAAGTAAAATATGAACCTCATGGAGGGGTTGATAATAGAATTTAAGGTGGACAGCTGGGAGGAGACCTTCTCATTCACCTCCACAATTACTGAATGTTGCAGAGTATCTCCTAGCTCTTTCAGGAGATCTCTTTGTAGCCTCATAAAATGGGATAAGTAATTCAGCGATCGCAGAGAAAAAGTCACTGAAGAAAAGATACGCTTCGAGTATCTGTCCATCATTCTCAAATCTTTATTTGGAGGATGAACAGATGAGGAAGTCTCTGCAAGTTCCTTTTTGGTAGCTGCTGCCACCACCATAGCATCACCATAGCATCTACAGGTACTCCCTTTGTTAAGAATTCTTTCCAAAGAGGAGCTGACAAAAACTTGTTTGGCCTCCGAGGGACCGGTTCCAAAGCATCAGGTGACTCCCATGCATTTCAACTAACCAGATCCATTAGTTCGTCAAAAGGCGGGAACACCCAGGTGGCTGAAGGCTGAGACCCGAAAGTCTTCAGTTACACTGACTCCTCATCAGAAGGGGTAGTGGTCTGCCAGCCGCCTCTTTGCTTAAGGATTTCCAGAATATCTGCGAATGAGATATCATCAGAGGATGACTTTGGGGACCCTTCTGACTCATCGAGGTCAGTGTATGAAGTAATGGACTCATCTGGGGAGTCAACATGCTTCCTCTTGCAGGTACTCTTACAAGGTGGCTCCTCAGAAAGATATTCTGGGGAGGCCTCCAATGAGAGGGATTCACCCAAAGGGTGATCCTGAGGCTTTGGGTCTCTGCTGTCTTGAGGAATGGGTGGTGCTGAGACAGTAGCCTGTGCCTTGGGGGGAAGAGTACTGGTAACCCTCTGTGGTGCTGAATGCGAAGACAACACACTCCTCATCAGCTCAAAGGTGGATTCCGCTGGCTCCGAAGATGCCCCCAGCTCTGGGGATTCAGACGGAGGCAATGGAGCCAACGAGACCAGACCAGAGGCTGATGTAAGAGCCGAGCTAACCCGAGCCAACACTCCAAGGGGTAAGCTTGGCACTGAAGTAGATCAGGGCCAAGAATCCCCCCCCCCAGGCAGACCAGGTAATCCTGGCTCCCAGACTTGCCAGACACGCTGAGAGATTTGCAGCAGAAGCCAGCTCCGAGGAGACCAAAGAGAGTTCTGGAACTGACAAATCTGCAGAAGATGGCACCAAGCAGTCTGGCTCCGAAGGACCAGCTTGGCTTGGAGGAGGAAGAATAGTGGACAAAGTGGGTTCTGAAACCAAATGGGTTGGATCCGAGAACAATTTAGTCAGTGCCGGTGACTTAAGGAGTCTACGTATCCACACTTTCCATGTCCTCAACAGATAAACGTCTTGTAGACCTGGATGATAATGAAAGAGATCAAGACCTATGAAGGATAGGCGATCTCAAGGTGAGAGAAACCGGGTAAATTTCAATGGACCGGCTCTGAGAAGAGGTATCTTGTGGCTCCAAATGCTTTGGAGCCAAAGAACCATGCCTGGCAATCATAATGACTTCCAATAGCTCCAAAGACTGTGGAGCCAAGGAAGTAGTAGCCTTAGTCATTTTAGGTAGTTTATCTGGCGGCTCAAATAAGCCAGTGCAGATTGTTTTTTATGTGATTTACCTTTTTTTGAAGGAGATGAAGAAGAAGAAAAAGAGCTATAAATAGCCTCTTCAAAGGAGGGTTTTAAAAGCCTTAAAGAATCAACTTGTTTCTTCTCTCCTGAAGAACTCTGGCACTAAATGAATGCCAGAAGGTGTAGAGTCCTCCTGAAGATGGATAGCACCAAGACAATATACACAAACAATATGTCTGTCAGTGATGGACATCTTTTGCGAACATTTCTGACATTTTCTGCAACCCAAAGGCTTATGTTCTCTTTCTTTCTGTTCTTTAGACATATTGATACCAAGAAGGGAAGCCTATTTAACAGGTTAATATATTTAAAGACTTATGCTACAAAAAGCAATGCCAATAAGAAAAAACTAGGGAAGAAAATTAGAATCTGTAACTTAAACGGCTCTGATATTCAGACACAAAATATGAAACAAGATAAGCCTTCTAACTAAAACAGGCTTATAGCTCTCTAATTTAAATGAGCTATAAGGACACAGAAACTACAACAAGCTCTCTAATTTAAAAGAGCTATAAGACATAGACTACAACAAACAAATAATTACCACTACAGGGATACCTATGCCTATAAAGCAACGGCAAAAGCCGTGCCTGAGAAAAAATTATCTCTAAAGAGGTAGAAACAGCAAAGAGAAGCCAACGAATTCAATATATTGTTGAAAGAACTATATATCAGCAAAATTATTAGGTTTTGACAAACAAAAAGTTTCACAACTTAGACACGCCAAGATAAGTGCATCCAACCTCGTAAATCGGCAAACGAGATCTGGGGAATTGCATCACTGCATTGTGGGATACCTTCTTCCCACGAGCTAAGTTTGAGATCTTCAGATAACTATTTGGCTGAGTTGGAGCTGATCCCATCAGTGTAAGAATGAAGGCGAGATAGGACAATATAACATCACTGGTTTATCGATTAAAATAGTACAATTATATGCCAGTAATTATTTATAAATTGATTGCTGGAGGTCTTCAATAAAATTAAATTGTAGTAATGTAATTTATTATTGTTGTATAGGTGGCATTCCAGTATTTGATTTAATCTCGCTTGTGATAATTTAGTTATATATCGTTTTTTTTGGATTGATTCCCCAGCTCAGAAGTTGAGGGTGTCATCATCATGAACAGTAGCAGAAATAGATCAACTTATTTACTTTTTTGCTGTTTTAATCAAGACTCTCTTTTCTCCTTAAAATTCCACAGATGTCACCTTAGATAAACAGAAAGTATTAAATATTTTCATACCCCATCTGATTTTCAGAAAACAATGCAATATCCTGATCTTATATCACAGTCAGAGTATGCCTTTATTCACAATACATTTACTCAAAGTATATCCAGGTGTGATGGAACCAGCTCTCAGATGATAAAATGGCTTTAAGAATTTAATATTCACTACATGTTCTCTTTATATACCTGTTGATTTACCTTAACTGCTTGTACTTCCTTCCTGTGTCCTATAATCCTTTTGTTGAATTTCAGGAGTGTGTTCAGCAACATTTTTGGCATTATAAACATGTACCTCATCACAGACTGCAGTTTTGATACAAATGAGAAAGTGTTTTTGAACCTGAACATCTTATAAAGAAGATAAGTTTATATTATGACACCAATTTACTTAATAAGTACACGGCCTCCAGTCCCAGTCCATTAAACAATATCAATGATCACAGATAATGTGATCACGGAACTGCTCTCTACTTTGTGGCATAGACTGCTCTTTCAGATAGATAGTAGCTTTTACAAATCGCCACTGATGTGTAATGAAAGAAAGTAAAGGAAAAGACACCGATGATGAATTTCATCTTGTTTGTGTCATTCAAAGACACCCCTGACCTGAACCACCATAACAAATGAATGAATTTTAAACAAATGAATGCTTTGATGAAGTTGGCAGTATGAGCTGTTTCTGAGCTCTGCAGATACACCTGTTTTCCTGCAAGTGTTCACAATACAATAACAGATAAATACAACTGAAAAAATAAGTAAAAACAAAAATCCCTGAATATATAAGAATCTGCTTCTCTTGGCATCTCCAGTAAAATGAGTACCGAAATCAGGTGATGTTTGCACCTAATCTGAGGTGCTTAGCTTCCAAGA